>NC_046658.1:64003025-64010499 GCF_010883055.1 Belonocnema kinseyi | reverse complement strand
TAAAAAAATGTTAAAAATTATATACCTTTAAAGTTTAAAATATAAATCTTTGAAATTAAAGAGTCTTTTAATATTTTTTTTTTTAATTTCATCAATTTAGAAGATTTCCACTAAAAATACTTCACTGTAAAAAAAGATTTGTACAAAATTACAAAGTTTCGGAAAGTTACATATTGTATCATTGTAAATATCACACACTTTACTGTGTGATTTTACAAAAGTGTGTGAAATTACATCCTTTAGCGATGTAAATAAAAGGACCCGCGAACAGCAGTATAATATTAAACACTCGATAAACACAAAATTACACATTCCCTCGTACGAACTTTACATTCAGAAGGGAAAATTCACTCGCAGCGTATAAAAATACCATGCTTCGGTGAAATCACTTTCATGTGATTGAAAATGACATCGAAATTTTTAATTTTACCAAAAATCTTCTATTTTATTCTGGCGGAAACTGTCAAATTGTTTATTTATAATTAATTGAAAATTTAGAATAATTAATCAAATTATATGTGAATCTTTTGTTTTCGTTGTTTATCGATGCCTTCATCCTCTAATTTTGGAGAAATTGACAGCTATGTTCAACTTTTTTGACAGCTTTTACACAAAAATAGATCAAATTCGAGCTATTCCTATTTTGCCTGTTATATTTTCTGCTACTGGAACGGGAAAAAATGCGGTTATTCAAAACGTATATTTCATTTTTTTACGCAATGTTTAAACATAAAAAAATACCCATAGTATCTTATGTGTTTCTGGTAGATGGTAACGTGTCCGGCTTGTGTTTCTTCAATCTCCATAAAATTATACGAAGTTTGAGCTTCGAGTTTTCGAAACCGGTCGCCCTAATACATTTTATTTTATTTTATTCTTTCACACAATGAGTTTTACTTTTTTGTGTGTTAGATTATTGGCTGAATTGGAATATCACAACAGATTCAGTTGTAAAATTCATCGCAAGGTGGATTCTTACCATTTTTCGTAAAGTTATTCTGATACACGAGGGTCGTTTTATTTACATCCACCAGAGATGTAAAATTTAATAGATTTTTTTTACAGTGTTCAGTTTTGATCTTCAAAAATCATCCCAATTTAAGCATTTTTATTTTAGGTTTAAACTGCAAATCGTTATATTGGAATAATATTCAATTGCAAACCCTGAATGGTTTACGATCGACATTTCTTAAATCTGGAAGATCTCGTATTGAAAACCTGCATTTTGGTATTAAAATCATCAAAGTTTAAGAACTTATATTTATGTGTACATCTTTAAAATTGAACAGTTATCAATTTTGACTCATTAAAATCATATAACTTTCAATTGTCTATCTTTGAAATTGAAGTTTTTTATTTTGACAATTTGCATTTGAAATTTATTCAAAAGTTCAAAATTTTTTAATTCTGTAATTTGGAAGTTTTTTATTCAAAATCTCTTTAATTTAGAAGATTTGCTTTTTCACAATTGACAATTGAAAATTATTTCGATTTCAAGTTTTACATTTAAAGTTTCTTCAATTCTGAAGATTTAGAACTGAAAACTTTACTTTTAATCTTGAAAATCATCCAAATTTAAGAATTTTCATTTTAACATCTTTAAAATTAAAGAGTTTTAAATATAAATCTTCAAACTTAAACTATTTAAAAAAGAATTTAAAACTGCATTATTCTTAATTATACGCATCAAAAGTTTAAGGAATTTAAATTGCAAATCTTTAGGATAGATCTATTTCAAAAAGTTGTTCCAAGATTTATAAGTTTTCACTATAGAATTTTCTAATTAAACAAGTTGATGAAGATTAAATTTAAATATCTAAAAAATGGATCAGTGCCAAAAAATAGAAGACCTTAGTATGACTGGAAGATATTAAGATATAAAATCCCAAATTGAACTTATTAATTTTTTTTTGTGTTGTTTTTATTCGTGCTGAGATAAAATCTTATATTTAAATAGAAGTTAGAGATTACTGAAACACAATATACCCAAAAAAATTTATTTTAAATCATTATTATGAATGATATGTTATAGGACATTAAATTGAGGCATGTATTTACATTTTATGAGTAGACAATTAAAATAAGAAGCATGTAATCAGCACCCAATTTTCTATAGTTTAAAAATAATTTCTCAATGAATTGATCATCATCTGTCAGTCCCAAAAACTGCATGATACTACTATAATTTTATATATAATTCTTTATTATATAATTCCCTTTTAAACTGGATGTTCTTCATTAACCCTTTCCAAATAAAAAAACTTCTAAACCTATTTTTCTTACTCCCTTTTTTTCAATCTCGAGAAAAAAAGAATTCTCGTCAAAACCTGAATTTACTTTAAGCGAAGAGTATCGCTCGTGATCTATCACACTTCGTTCGTGGAAATATTACTTATCTCATTAAAAAATAACAAAACACATAGGTTTTGATACCAAAAGATATAATAGTATAATTTATTAACGCCAGCTTAATCCCCAGAATGCAAATTGCACGCTGCCTGTTAGCGAAAAGCGCAAAGTATGAGTAACATGGGGTAATAAAATATTCGCGCTAATTAAAACGAATCTTTAACCTGGGAATCTAGAATACTATTTCCTCCCTTGTGTATTCCTACCTGGTGTCTAGTATCAATACGTGTCAATTTTTTTCTGATGCTGTTCGATTCTCAAGCATTGATAAATCGAAATTTCTGCACATGTGCCATACTCCATCATGCAGGACCGCTTTCAAATAAACATATCCCAAACATGTGACGCCCTTCGCTACTCTGGACGAGTATCATAGCCAGATGGTATACTCAACTTCAGGGATCATTCAATATATAAATCGTCAGTACTGTAAATGTAAAGAGACGAGATTCCAACACTTCGTGTACTTCAAAACTATTGATGGAATACTCCACACGATGTAGAAATCTCCTCATTTCAATAAAGGCAGTGGTCAGAAACTCACTAAAAAACTAGACTATTGAGTTCTAGACAGGATCCCTCAAGGCACTGTTAAGATTTTTTATTCGTTTTGACTAAAAACTATGTGCTTCTAGATAGGCCCAATCTTGTATATTGGCCAGGCTTTATTTGGTTCTTGGTTAAGATATAAGACCGAAAAGTTCGAAAAATTCGGGCTTTAGTCAGCATACTCCAGATGAACTTTCTGAAGATGGTGCTGCATCACATACAATGCAGTGCTATTTTTAGAAGTTTATATTCACCAAATTATACTAAAGTACACACGCGAATGTCTGCCACGACAGGACATGACACAAAACTAAAATTTATTTTCATCTAAAGCATCCCAGTATTTGATACTTATGACCCCGTACTTTTACATGAAAATAAAATTACCGGATGTTTTATTAAATAAATTGTAAATAATAGGGTTTTAAAATTAAATTGTATTTAATATGTCAAATATGAAGGAAGAAGTTAAATTTGCACTGTGTATGTGAGTGTCAGTGAAAAATAATGAGAATAATCCATTTTTATGATAGACTACCAATGTTTAATATTCAGATGTTGTGTGATACAAATTCATATAAAAAAAATCGCTCGCAAGTTTGAGCGCGCCTAGGGCGCGCGACTGTTGGTTTTCGCGCTTCGCGCTAGACGATATATTCATCTCGCGCTTCGCGCTTGATGCAGCATTTGTATCGCCCTTTGCGCTGGGTCTTTGTATTTGCCCCACATTTGTGCACAGACCTATTAAGGTTAACGAATTGTAATTTGGTGATTGTGAATTCTCCTTTGTTAAAGCTTCTTCGGCTTTAACGAACACATTCTCATCACGTATCTCGTGCTTCGCACTCGATTTTGTAAACAATGTTAACTTTTCTATATTATGTTTAACACTTCTGTATCAAACTTATAATACATTTATTCAGATTATTTAGCGATAGACAGTTTTCACATAAAACTAATGCCTTCTCATTATGATGAGAATGTAATAATACATCATTTTTGTGTGACAAAAATGTGAATTTTAGATTTGTTAACGAAATTCAAAAAGTTGTTATGATAATCGTGTAGGACTTTAAAAACGAATATTTTTCTTTTGTTGACTTTTTTCATGTGGTGCGTTGAATGACAGAATAATCATTTTCGTTTTTATTATTATTATGTTTTTAAAGTTTGGAAATACTATAACTCTGGTAATTTTGTTGTTATCAAAAAAAGTCATCAAGATAAATTGTTCATATTTTTGTGCACTATAAACAGCATTATATAAAAATTTAAAATCGTAACAAAGTGGTCTTAAAAATTTTGAAAATGCTCCAAATTATTGCATTTGTATTTAAAATAGCTGGCTAACGAAATCGTCCTTTCTTTTCATATCCTTATAAAGTATGTCAAAGGGAAATTCAATAAAATAAGTACTTCAAATGTTACCGTATTTATAGACTACAACGACAAAACGATAATGACAAGGCCGACAGACAGACGTCATCGTAATACCGGTTTCTTTGGGAATTATGGATTCTCGAAAAGTGAAAATTTCAACAAATCCGTGATAGTCAGTTCTCTCATAAAACAATACCTTCTTATTATGATGAGAATGTAATAATTCAGTATTTTTGTGCGATTAAAAGATCAATTTTCGATTTTTTTTTATTTCTAATACCTGTTATGATGACCTTGTAAGTTTTTCAAAAAGTAACCTTTTCCTTTTCTTGCCTTTGTTTATATCGTGCGTTGATTGGTCTAGAATTTTCATTTTCATTTTGTATTTTCAAAAAGCCATAACTGTGATAATTTTTTTGTTATCAAAAAAATTCATCAAGATAAATAGTTAATATTTTCGTGTGCTATAAATAGCCGTCCATGGGATTTTAAAATCTTTGGCCCCTAAACCTGTGTGCCAAAGCCCAATTCGATTCAAATAGTCGGTCCAAAGACATGCAGTATACATACGACAACGACAGACAGATACCAACCTGAAAACTTTTTGTTCCTTAAGAGGAAATCTCAAAACGTCGATATTTGATGGAATCTGCGAAAGTCATTTTTCGTATGAAACCAATACCTTCTCACTATGGTGTAAATGTAAAAAGCACGTGCCCTATCAAAGAAATGTGAAAATCAAATTTTTAGATCTTATTTAGGCAAACCATTTTTTATTACACATTTTACTGCACCAAGTATCGTCTTCCACACATTTAGTTTGTTTATTTTTTCGTAACTTGTGTCGAAAAGTGATTAATTATGTATTTGTAGGTTTTTCCACTGCGTGTAATTTGAGCTTTTTCATTTATTTAGTATCATGCATAGTTTAACCAAAAAATGGAATTTGTGGATTTTTTATTTTTCTTGGTAGGATCAAATTTAGAATTTTCAACTTTTCGACCAAATTAAAAAAGTTGTTATCATAATCCTGTAGGGCCTTCAAAAATCAAAGTTTTTCTTTTCTTGACTTTTTTCATATCATGTGTTGTTTGGCTTAAAATGTTCATTTTAGTTTTTTTTTTTTTAATTCCCTAACTCTGATGATTTTCTATTTACAGAAAAAAGTCATGGGGATAAATTGTTTGAGTTTTTGAGTACTATGAACAACCGTACATATAATTTTTAAATCTTGAAAAAAGGTGGTTTCAAAACTTTTTGGTACGATCAAATCTGGAATTTTCAACATTTGACCAAATTAAAAATTTGTTATCATGATATTGTAGGTATTTCAAAAAGCAACGTTTTTCTTCTCCTGACTTTTTTTCGTATCATGCGTTGTTTGGCTTAAAATGTTCATTTTAATTTGTTTTTTTTTATTTTGAAAATGCTCTAACTCTGGTAATTTTTGATTTTTCAAAAAAGGTCATTGAGATAAATTGTTCAACTTTTTGAATACTATAAATAACCGTACAGAGAATTTTGGAATTTTCAAAAAAGTGGTCTAAAAAATATTCAAAATGTGCCCACTTTTTGAATTTGTATCTAAAATGGCTGGCTAACTAACTTGACTTTGGTTTAGGACACTAAACGAGTGTGCCAAAGGGCAATCTAATAGATTAATTTTTTCGAAAGTTATTGTGTTCACAGACAGACATACAGCCATACAGAGAGACACATTCGTAAAAACATGTTTTTCGGTTTCAAGGGTCTGAAAACGTGGACATTTGACAAAAACTGGGGGGGGGGGGTCAAGCAAGGATCTCGTTAGAACTTACATATAGAGCCTGGTTAAAACAGGAATACAGAACTTGTCTGGCCTTCTCCATTTTTCTCGTTCAACGCCCGATCAGAAATTACATTGAAATAAAAAATTCCCATCTTCAAAAATATTTTTCTCCCCATTATACATATTGGATCCCTTCCTTATATAAGCATAGAATATCAAACAAATATGGAAAAAAATAAACAGGTGATACTTTCTAGAAAATCTTTTTTATTATTTTTTTTATCGAATTTCGTAATCATATAAGAAGATTTTCAGATAAACCCCTTTTTTTCTTATTTCTATTATATAGAAAAAGTTTCTACTAATATAAAAAAGCATCCGATCAGTTTTATGTTTGAGGACGGGAAATGTTTTTTTTTAATATTGTTTTTGATTTTTTTTGTTATCAGTGCAAGCAATCGCAAAAGAGCAAAAGGTAGTATGGTTGAAGTTTTCTAGAAATGTCAACTTTAATCTAAAATTTTTTAGTTTTCATTGTTTTCGAAAAAAACAGCAAAAATCTTATTTTTTAAAAGTAATATGTTTCTATGTATAGCAGTGGTAGAGCAAGAATGAAACTCGGGATATATGGGGTACACATTGCAATATATCCCCCAAAAAATATTAAACTGTAAAATACGCGTCTCTTTATTATTCTATGGGTGTAAAAATTGTAGAAAATTTTTCTTATACTTTCTTTTCGCGTAATTAATACTATAAAATTAAAATGTAGAAAAATTATTTTTTAGGTCAGGAAATCTGTAAATCCTTTATTTACATTAAACACATTTTTCTTGCCACTTTAAAAAATAATAAGTGTGCATCTTTTAGTTCATTAAAAAATTACAATATCATTGAACAAATTATAAATAAAAAAATGAATTTACTTCCAAAAAACTATTTTAGATTCTAAACTGTGGTCTGGTGAAAAAATTGAAACGGTTCTGATAAGACAACTGAATTCAATTAGGAAAACCACAAAAAATAAAAGAGGAGTGAGTTGCACTAGAAACATGTTTTAGAGTTTTTTATACAAATTTGGCTAAGTTATAAGTGGGTGATCCTATCATTGCATTTATTTTCAATGGCTGAAACTAAGCTGGTTGTTGACGTTGCGGACCATTAATTTCGCAAATAGTTACCTTATTGCGTTTATGATCACTCCTTGAGTTTTTGAACAAGGATCTATTAATTTATGAAAAAAGAAGAGCAAGATTCACATACGAGTATAAAGAACAAGATTTATTAGACTTCTTGACTGGTGTAACAATTAGATTTCGCGAGTGACTACAATTTTTCTATCGATGTTGTCGTTATGATTTCCAAAAT
>NC_046658.1:63970715-64002925 GCF_010883055.1 Belonocnema kinseyi | reverse complement strand
CTATACAATTTTAAGTGGCAACGAAGGCTAGGTTGAACAAAAAGTAAATATAAATCGTTATACAGCTTAGACTACAGATGTTTGGGATAATCCTAAATTCTCCAATTTTCGAAGGTAAAGAAAGTTTCGGTAGCCTTGAAAGACAGCAAAAGTGTTATGCCTGCATTTAGAAATTTAGATTTTAATACAAACTTCGAAGGATATATTTAAGACTATTTCGGTTAATAAATTTTCACAAAGATTTGAAGGCTATTTAGTGATTACGGCTTCAACATGCCGGCCCCCTTGAACGGTCCAGTTCAACAAGAGAACTATGGAAACACATATTACAATAACAGAAACGATCATAAGGCATAAGTCGATTGAAATGTTCGATAAATGATATGATAATAAATTATATTTCATAATTATGTGTAGAGAAGCGTTAATTTTTCTGTTGGAAGAAACATAAAGTATAAGTGATTCATATGAATAAAATAAAAGAAAATTACGCAAGATGCAAAATTCGGATAATAATACGGTTTGGTAGTTCGAAAGTATAAGGTTGGAGTAGATCTAGAAGTTATTGCTGATTTATATTGGAACAGGAGAAATCTTTTTCACACTTCGTTTGTATTCTCCCTTGTGTGTTTTTACGGTGACTACTCGAATAATCTTGTCGCTACCTGTATGGACTGCTACAATTCTGCCGAGGGTCCATTGAATCGGAGGCAAATTATCGTCTCTTAATGTGACAAGATCGCCAATTTTTACATTGGTGACATTACCGGTATGCCATTTCTTCTTCACGTTCTGTTGGTGAAGGTAGTCTTTATACCAACGCGACCAAAAATGTTGTCGCATCTGCTGAACTCGTTGCCATGATGATAAACGTGCTGTCGGAATAGGTCATTGCGATCTGAGGAAATGGGAGTTAGAGGTCTCGAATTTAAGATTGCCTCTATCTCAGTGGTCAGAGTGAGTAAATCTCCATTGGTTAATGGAGTGTTGCCCACGACTCTCAGAAGATGATGTTTAAATGCTCTCACCGCGGCCTCCCAAAGCCCGCCAAAATGTGGAGACCGAGGTGGGATCACGTGCCACGCGATATTGTCATTTGTTAGTGTTCTCTCTACCGATTTGTTGTGCTCATGAGAAGATAAGAGATTTTGGATGTCCACAATTTCATTTTTGGCGCCAACAAAATTTGTGGCATTATCTGAATAAAGGTCTGAACTTAGACCACGTCTACTAAAAAATCGTCGCAGGGCGGCCATAAAGGCTTCGGTACTGAGATCACTAACGAGTTCGATATGAACGGCCTTAGTAGCGAAGCAAACGAAAGTAGCTGCGAAGGTCTTAATTTTGTTCCGATTTCTGTGCCGCCTTTCTTTAATATAAAACGGACCGCAATAATCTATACCACAAACTAGAAAGGGACGTTCGAGAGAGAGACGACTGTTTGGAAGATCTCCCATGACATATTGGGGAATAGATGGGTTAATCCGAGCGCAGGTAACGCATTTATGTATTACTCGTTTGACTGTATTTCGTCCGTTTGTAACCCAAAAGTTTTGATGTAGGATATTAAGGGTAGTTTGTATCCCACCGTGCATAGATTTTATGTGTTCTTCTCGAATTAAAACGTCAGTAAAATAATGGTCTGGTAATAGCGCTGGATGATTTTGTGAAAAAGAGAGATTGGATTTGTCGAGGCTACCTTCTACTCGCATAATTCCGTCAGAATCAATAAAAGGAGCTAGATTGTTGAGATTTCCATTCAAATGACCCTTAGATTTCAAAGATTTTAGTTCGTCGGGAAACCATTTTTCTTGGATCAATCTAATCATGGTAATAGTAGCGCTTTTTAATTGTTTAATCGTTAACTCTCCTGTTAATTTAATTTCACTCTTCGCGTTATGGGTGACTCGTTTACAGCATGCAATAAATCGTTTTAGCTCGTTAGAAGAAGAAAAGTGCTCTAAGATTTTTACAGTGAGCCTTTCCATGCATGGTTCAGCACTTGAGTCTAAATTTTTAATTTGATTAACTGAGAGGGACGCGACTTGTTTCGTTGAATCCGAATTTTCGGAGAATTTTAGGACTGATTCTGGCCAAAGGTCTTTTTTGTTCATCCAGGTTGGTCCATTCAGCCACAATTGAGAATCAATTAATTCTCTAGGCATAAGACCTCGCGAAATGAGGTCAGCCGGGTTACTATTTGACCGAACGTGTCTCCATTCGTTATTTTCTATAGAACTAGTTATTGCTGTGATGTTAGAAATGCGGTTTCTTTCAAAGGTCGGGAGTAAGTTAAGCGAAGTGTTAATCCAGTGTAACGTTATTGTGGAATCGGACCAAAAAAAAAACCCTTTCAAAGGTTAAATGTCGCAAGGCTTGAGCCGTCGCTTCATATAATTGAGCTAGTAGAAGAGCTGCAGGCAGCTCTAGTCGCGGTAAAGATAACGATTTGATAGGAGCGACTCTCGATTTCGAACAAATTAAATACGTCTCGTGTCTTCCCTGATTGGAAGTTGATCTAACGTAAATAGCAGCCCCGTACGCCTTTTCGCTAGAGTCACTAAAACCGTGCAATTGAAGAGTGGAATAATCTTCCGCGAGTATTTTTCGTTTGAATTGTAAATTTGATAGGAGTGGTAGCTGCTCATAATATTTTTGCCACGCATTATGAATTTCGCGTGGAACCGGTGCGTCCCATCCTAAATTAATAAGCCACATTTTTTGCATCAAGATTTTCCATATACTATAACGGGACCTAGAAGGCCAAGAGGATCAAATAATTGCGCAATTTGAGAGAGAATTTCTCGTTTCGTTGATGCCTTTTTTTCTTCGTTATTCTGATTTACGGTGAAAATTATTGAATCTCGTTTTGCATTCCAATGAATGCCTAGAGTTTTTGCAGTGATGTCTAAATTCAGTTGAAAAAACGGTTCATCTGAACAATTTAATAGTGGCTTAATTAAACTTGAATCATTTGAGGCCCATTTTCTCAAGTTTAGGCCACCTTTACGCGTGATTTCGATTAACTCGTTGCGCAACTGTTCTGCCTCTTTGATAGTCGACGCTCCAGTGAGCATGTCGTCGACGTAGAAGTCGTTTTTTAAAACTTTAGCAGCTTTAGGAAAAGTGTTAGCTTCGTCGTCCGCTAGCTGATGCAATGATCGAATCGCTAAAAAGGGAGCGGCCGAAGTGCCAAAAGTCGCGGTGTTTAACTTGTAAGTCTTTATTTGATCGGACGCATCTTCCCGCCACAGAATCCTTTGATACTTACGGTCGTCGGGATGGACTGTTGTTTGCAAGTACATTTTTTCTATATCAGCTGTAAGGACAAAGGGGTGTGATCGGAAACGCACTAATAGAGTGAAAAGATTATCTTGAATGGTAGGACCTACCATCAGCACGTCGTTCAAAGATAGGCCTGTAGGTGTTTTTGCTGAGCCATCAAACACTACGCGTAACTGTGTTGTCATGCTATTGTTTTTTATGACCGCATGGTGGGGTAAATAATAGCCTTCCTTTTTTGAATATGCCCTCACTTCTGACATGTAACCATTGGTATGGTAGATTCTAAAGTTTTCAATGTAAAGATTTTTAATTTCTGGTTTTTTGATAAAGGTTTGTTCAAGGGAATATAATCGTTTCAGCGCATTTGAGTACGACTCTCCTATCTCGCGCTACATTTTCTCTAAAGGGAAGCCTGACACAGTACCTTCCGCTCACTACGTCTCGAGTAGTGTGCTTCTCATAATGTGTTTCGCATTCGTTTTCTTCTACCGATAAAATTTTCTTTTCCGGACAATTTTCTACTGTCCAAAACTTTTCTAATTGACTGTTTAACGACATTGTGATAAGATGACAAGATGTTTGTCTTATTGGGCTTCCGACAAGCGTGTTGCCAGCTATAATCCATTCAAAAACGGTATTTTGTAAAACGATATTCTGGCCGGGAATCTTGATTTGCCCTTGCTTCAAGAGTTGAAGAAAGAATTCAGCCCCAATGATACCGTCCACTGGACCAGGTCTATTGAAAGATGGATCGGCTAGTTTTATATTGTTCGGAATATTGAAATCCAGTTTATCTAACGGTCTTGAAGGTAGTAATTCATTAATTTCATCCACTATCAAGAATTCGAGATTTAAAGAGAAATTATTTAAGCGCGATTTGACTTTCGTTCTTGTCATTTGTTTGATGCATAATGATAGTGAGTTCACGGCACCTAGAGGAACGTTAATATTCTGCCTGGGAAGCTCTAGTTTTGATACCATTTATGTCGTCAAGAGATGTGGCTGAGAGCAAGAATCAAGAAGAAATTTACATTCACTATAAGTTCCGTCCCGATCCATTATCTCAACGACCGCGGTTGTCAAAAGACTTTCGCCTTGTGCGTTTTTTGAATAAAATGTCTTCAAGTGTGTCGATTGAGAAGGCTTGCTGCTTGTGTTCATGAAATTCGCTTTAGAGTTTTTATATATTTGGTCGGTTTCAAGATGTAAGATTGTGTGATGTTTTTTGCTACAATTTTTACAGTGATCTGATTTGCAATCTTCAACGCGATGGTTCGGTTTAAGAAAGTTGAAACACAAATTTGCTTTTTTAATAATGCTTATTCGCTCGGAGACGCTCGAGTTCACTAATTTCTCGCAATATTGAGTATAATGAGAACCTTTGCATAAATGGCACAAAGCCTTATATTGAGTTGCATATGAATGAGAGTTGTGATTTTCGTTATTCGCGTGCGTTCGTCGATTCTTATTCTTGTCATGCTGATCCGTTTTTTCGCTTTTGTTCGGTTTATATGTTTCAAGTATTTTTCTACGAGAGTGCAGAAAATCTAATAATTCGCTCATTTTTGGAGAGGAATTACCTTGAGTTTCTTCCTTCCATTTTATTCGCGACGCATTTTGACAGGACGATAATTCAAAAAGAGCACGTATTCGGTTTTCTATTATCGCGACGTGATCATCATAGTATTTTTCTATGATGTATCAAGCTACTTGGTAATTTGCCGCGGTAGTTTCTAGAGATTCAATTTTTTCTGCTGCCTTACCCTGCAGGCACGATCGCAGATTCATTAGCTTTTCGGATTCAGAGAATTTGTTGCTATTATGTATAGCAGATTTAAAGGTGTCGCTAAATCCCGGCCACTTTTCGTATGACCCTTCAAATTTAGGCAAGTCTGCTCGTGGTATTCGGTAATTTGATTCGCTTCCGATATTTATCATATTCACATCTAAAAGGGATGATTGTGCGGGTAAATGATTTGCGTTCGCGTTTGATTGAATTCCGGATGCTGAATTGATTTGAGTATTATTACTTTGATTGTTCGAATTACTTGGGACAGAATGAATCGAAAAATCTAAACTCCCCGAAGTAGGAGGAGACGTTGCGCTATTAGAATTTTGGAGTTGGATTAACGAAAGAGCTGACTGAGCATCGTTAGTCTCTAAATTATCTTGAGGATTCGAATTCTGAATATTTGGACTGCTTCGATTAGAATGATTCGATGTGTTCAATAAGTTTGCGGATTGAACGGACAAAAGAGCAGTTTGATCATTGTTAATATATACCTTCGCCTTCGCTACTGCAAAACAAAGTTCTTCGTCAAAGCTTTCTCTCTCGAGTTGTTTCCTCTCAAAATCTTCATCAGTGACTAAAGCTTCTATTTGTGATTGAATCCCATCAAATTTATCGCGTATTCCCTTAAGACTTTCGCATTTCTCGATTAGTTCGCCCCTAATTTGCTCTGTAAGAGGTCGATTCAAATAATTTTTTAAGCCTGTTATTTTTCCTTTTAACGGAGCACGTGATCGGACGAGCTTTTTGAGTAGGGCCTCGTCTTGTGGATCCATTTTACGAGACTAGAGTTATATTTAGCAACTGAGATAGAAGAATTTAAATACGAATAATAAAGAATGGAAGGTATTAAAAAAGGATAGACGATTCAATTTTTGACATGACAGATAGACTTACGTTTTCGTTGATTCTGCTTACTATTATAGATTTCCAACGGCTTCGTCCGAATTCCGTTTTTTGGAGATTCTCTAGAATGTCCTCGTTTACTTTATGTATGTAGAGTTTGATGATTCATCACTCACAGCACAAGTTTATGTTTTTGTAGTTTAACCACTCGCGTTCGGTTTGTTTAGATATTTCCCTTGTGAAATATCTACAAGTTCGCCGTTAGAAGCTGGATGTAAATCCTTTCGTTAAACTGATATCCGTTCTCGAAGGACCATGTTGACGTTGCGGACCATTAATTTCTCAAATAGTTACCTTATTGCGTTTATGATTACTCCTTGAGTTTTTGAACAAGGATCTATTAATTTATGAAAAAAGAAGAGCGAGGTTCACATATAAAGAACAAGATTTATTAGACTTCTTGACTGGTGTAACAATTAGATTTCGCGAGTGACTACAATTTTTCTATCGATGTTGTCGTTATGATTTCCAAAATTGGACTGCCTAAGGGACTAGAGGTAGATGGTACGATGGGCAGGGAGATGTACTAAGTAAGAGGAAGGGGGTGTTGGAAAATGCAGTTGTTTCAGGTAGGAAGTGTGAATCAGCGAAGATTTAGTAAGGATCGGTTGAGGGCTATACAATTTTAAGTGGCAGCGAAGGCTAGGTTGAACAAAAAGTAAATATAAATCGTTATACAGCTTAGATTACAGATGTTTGCGATAATCCTAAATTCTCAAATTTTCGAAGGTAAAGAAAGGTTCGGTAGCCTTGAAAGACAGCAAAAGTGTTATGCCTGCATTTCGAAATTTATATTTTAATACAGACTTCGAAGGATATATTTAAGACTATTTCGGTTCATAAATTTTCACAAAGATTGGAAGGCTATTTAGTGATTTCGGCTTCAACACTGGTTATAAATGTTTTGTAAAGGATTTTGAACTGTGTTATTATAATCATCCCTATTAGTTGCTACTGAAATATTACCTTTATCTGCTTTTAAAAATATTAAATTTTTGTGACCATTAAAAATTTTTTAAACTGTTTTAGAGACTTTATTAGTATAATTATATTTATTGATTCATTTGTGGTTTAAAATTAATTCTGTGATTAATTTTCTCACATTTTATTTTTATTTTCAACATTTTTTATACAGTTCTTCATGTAGTAAATTTCTATTTGCATCAACAAAATAAATAGTTAATCTTTCGTTTTATGCAGTTGTCACTATATTTTTTATAATAATTAGGGTCTTATTAGGCTTCATACATTTCTCATTATTAAATTCTTTTTAAATTTTGGTTCTACCATAAGTGAAGGAAAGAGAAAGGCTTGTTTTACAGTTTTTATTATTTTAATAAGTAAATATATATATATATTGTGTTACTCCCGAAAATTTCAGCCAAGAATATTGCCTGGATATTTGGCTTAGGGGTACCTTTTCCATCCCAGTTAGAAGTTCCACAAGAATTTTTAAAGCAGTTTAATATAAAAATGTGACAATAAAATTGGGTACTTTTTGCTTCAATTGTTTTTTTTTAATCTCGAAAAATATCGATCAGAAATTAAAATATTGTACATTTAACTTGTGTATATCATCAAAGTACACGTTTTTTGCTTAAATACTTTTTTCTTAAAATTAAAAATTGTCATGGAAATAGACAGAATATATGTTTTGATTTTGATTTAAATATGTATTGGGCTTGGTCACATATCATATCATTTTAATGGATGTATCTTCAGAAGAGACGAAAAAGTGATTTAAATCTATTCTGAAGGATTAGAGGAATTTTACGCGTTCTTCCTCTTATTTCATATAAAGAACCCCCTTTCCAGCTGAAAAAAATTTGTTCAGTAGAGTTCGGCATTCTAAATGAGGGACGTGGACTTTGATCACTTTAACTAACCTCTCCCACCTTTTTATGGTTCCTCATTTGAATGTCTGTTACTAGTATGCGTGGCTTTTTTATGTTGGTAAAGGGGTTCGTTGGGAATGGTGGAGGAAGTGTATTTTTTTAATTGTTATTGAACTCTATTGTCAGATTTTTTGATAGTCTATGTAACAAAAAATCTAAACATATATTTTTTGTTCGAAAAATAATAATTAAAAAAACGGTAAATACAAAAAATATGACTTTCAATGAGATCCACAATTCTCAAGTACAAGATTTGTTTCTTAGCCCAATATTAAAAAAAAATGTTTAAGATTTTAAAAAATGTAAAAAACTTAATTTACATTGAACTGCGTAAAAATCCTTTCGAAACTTTAAACTGGAGTGCAAAAGGAATCCCTTGGCCAAGTATAAATGTAATATTCTTGAGTAAACTTTTCGCAATTACAACCATATTTTTTGCAATATTTCATGATTGTATAAATTTTTATTTATAGCATGGTCGAGAGTCGAACAAACCTTTGCCGTACGCCCATCTGGACATAGCAGGTAGTGCTGGAGACCTTCCAGAGAATCCAACTGGGGCCCCAATTTTAGGTCTAGCTAAACAATTTCTAATGCGTGATTTGGAAAAACAATGGGCTAACGATGCAGATTCCAAGTCCCCGGAAAAGTGAAGAATAACATGAAACAATAACAATTTCCCTTGACCTTTCAGTCAAACCATCACCAATGTGTTAACCTAATTATGTACTGTATAGCTTTTTAACTGTTTTGTACCATGCATATATTACCAGAATCAAGATATACGGAATTATTGTTAAGGCCTTAAAAACTTAAATATATTTAAAATTTATACTATTGTTTTCTATTTAGAAAATAGATAGGTTAAGATCCCAATTTGCTCATAATGAAAAAAATATACTAAGAATTTTTTACATCCCAGCGATTTTTCCTCTCTTCATAGAACCTATCCCTTATCTCCTTCTTATTTTCTATCTGCAATGCTTATAGAATATTTCAAGTACCAGTTTTTTTTTCAATTTAAAATCATCTTTGTTTGAAATTAAGAGCAGGACAAATAGACATAAAGGATAGTAGAATTCTTTTCGCATTTATGAGTTCAAATATTTGTTCTAGTCATGTCATTTTTGCAGAAATAGTGCGTATGCATTTTTATGAATGGAATAGGATTAAGATAGCGGGAATAGATTAAAGCATTCAAATTATACAACTCACATTCTTCCACTTTATTACTTTTTTTACATCCAAACATTGTCTCTCGGTTATAGCACGGAGCTTGCAGCTGCTCACCGTTGAAATATACCCACATTGAAATCTCAGGCCACCTTCCATTACCTCATCACCTATCATATTCCGGCAATCCTGTCCTGGCCCTTTCTTTCTGTTACCTGATACAAGAAAAGTGTCTTATAGTTCAAAATGATGTGCCTTTTGAGATGCAGTATATTTTCGAGGTGAATCCAAAGCTTGGATATGTCCCACCTTGTCAACTCTCTGACGAATCAGAAACTTGTCCAAAAGGCAATGTTCGAAATTGCAAAAATGCATGCCAACCTACTTATCCTTCTTCAGAATCAAGTGAACCAATGTGTACTTCTAATGTGAAGAGAAATGAGTTGCGTTATTGAGGCTATCTGGGAATTTCGCTGTTAAGTATGATTTTTCAAATACAAATTTAATAAAAAGGTATTACAAAATTATGAGTTTCATTATTAATATAAAAAAACGAAATGATTTTTGAGTTGTGTGAGAGACTTTGCTGAAAATACCCACATATTTTAAAATACATGAGAATCCACACGTGACCATTGATTTCTGTCTGAAATATCCATCTCCAGACGGAATGGGAATCGATATAAAACTTAAAAGCATATATTTTTTTTAACGTAAACTCAGATCAATCAAATTGTGTGACAAAATTGCATAAGAAGGATAAAAAAGTATATTATTCAAATGCCGTTTTTAAAAACAAATGCTCAAGAAAGTAAATTCGTATAACATAATTAAAAATATAAATATTTTTTCAAATAACACGGCTCATTAGAGATAGATATATAACTAAAAAAAGAGGGAGAAAATAATATAAAACGGCCTCGCTCTAATTTTTTAATTATTTATCCGCCTTTTTTATACTAACAGGGTCTAAAATGTGTCGACACTGGATACCAGGGGAAAAAAGAAAATATAAGTTTTTATTATATAGATTGAAATTGAAGCTTTCTTCATTATAAAGTCAACACCTATTTTAAACTGCGATTAACAGTTAAATTCGAAATATTTTTGGATTAAGATAATAATTAAAGTTAATTTATTTTTTAAATATACAATCGCTTTTCAGAATTATTGAAGAAACAATGTGAATTATTCATTAATAATGAACTTTATATTAAACTCGACTTTTTAATTAATATCAGCATAACATATAGATATTCCCTATTACACTCGAATTCCAAAGATAGAGAAGTTCGGGAATCGAAAACTCCGAAAATACGACCGTGAAAGGGGCTACCACTTCTGCGATGTTTAGATTTCGAGGGCTCACGCACACGCAGAATTCAGGGCAAAGACTTGCACACGACTGACTCTCAAATCGGGCAGGGATAGAGTAGGGAAAATTGTGCTTGCTCCTTTGGAGTTGGCACGCTCGTATATTTGGAGCTCGTATTTTTGGAGTTCGAGTATAGTTTCTCATTAAAATTTTCGTAAAGAAAAGGCCTAAAAGTTTCCTCTTTTTCGGGTTTTCATATACCTGTCTCTAATGAGTCGTTTTACAATGTTATTTGAAAACATATTTCTCTTATTTTAACTCTTTTTGTAAAATTGCGTTACACAAATTGAATTTCTTTGGCATTTCTTTTTAAGAGATAGTTTTTAAAGAACATACTTATTTTTAAGCCTTCTTGCGCAATTTTGTTGCAAAATTTATCTTTTACAAGATTATGTTTTTTTGTTCGTTTACTTTCAAATATATATTAATTGTCTTCATGTATTTAATAAATATGTCCTTCTCTAGCCTTCGGTTCTTTTACCTTCATAAACGTTCGATTTATGGTCAACCAAAAAATTATAACATTTCATGTAGTTCTTATATTACACTCAACTCGCGATAAAAGTACAGTGTCGGTCATGGCTTGCAGTAGCCTTCAACATAAAACGGAGAAATCCGAAAGTAAGAAGTCAGGGTTGCGTGAACCATTTCTGAGTGATTTGGTCGCATGCTAACAGCTGACGCACTGAGGGCACTGCCCTTATGCGTCATCAAAAAGCATTATCAAAATGCGGTGGACTTCAATTCCTGGAATAGCGTAAACTGAGTGTACTTATATCAGGAGTAGAGTTTAATTCCTTTATTGCAAGCAGATGCAGTCATAATTATATTTATTGAAAAATACTAAAAACTACTTTTAGTTCATTCGAATGAAACGAAAAGAAAATCATTTGTTGAAACGAAATTTATGCAGAAAGTTGGTTATATTAATAATTAACAATTAAGAGGGTGTCTAACGACCTGACAAATCCGGGAATTTTGTACACCTTCGAAATTACTGGAAAATACAATAATGTTGTACAATAATGTTGTACAATAATGTTTTAAAATTAAACCTTGAGATAGCTCTAAACTATTTAATTGATAAATTTAAAATTATCATTTTCAAAATATAAACATTTATAAGTTGAATAGTTTATAAATTTTCAGTGAACAATATAAATCCACGCTATACTACTTTGTGCTCTAAATTAGATAATAAATCAATAAATTTCCAAATGTTGAAGATTGTATCATTCTTTAGCAACTATTCAAGGCTTTCTATTTGAAACGATATAGATAGTCCAGTGCAATTAGAAAATTTTACATTGACGACCTCCATTTTTATACATTGTCTGAGATTTTTTTACCATTAATTAGTGGTCAACTGAAAGTGTTAAATGTGAATTTGCGCATGCGCAGCATTAACGTTTTCGTCGCCATGTAAGCTTACGTGGTCTTACCCCTCAGCGAATCGGCGTCGAGTTACAGGACCGTATCGATACGATGTTTTGCATTAGGAACCCCTGATAGTATACTAATGTTATCGAACAACAGTTCTTTTTTTTTAATTTTACAATAAATGAAAGGAGAATAGAAATACAAATATGTATTATTCTTCTTTATCATGTAATTATTATTTGCACACAGAAAACTAACCATAATTCTGAAGATCACATAGACATCTGTTCAAAATTAGTCAACATTTTTTTCGCAATGTGTATTGATATCTTTTGTACGAAAATTATATTTTTTTCCAATGTTCGGTAAGATGTTTTTACTTACCTCAATAATATTCAGAACAGAGATTTAGTGTAATAACTTCATAAATATATATAACATTATTATTGTACAAAACCAATAAAAAAAACCTCCAACGTCAACGTAATTTAATCTGCATTATCTCGAGTGTTTGCGTGACAGGGTGCATAAGCGACTTCAGACATTTCAAAGCCCGGTAAAGTTAAAATATAAAATTCCAATCAGGAAAAATTTAAATTGCACTTTTCACATGACTTATTGTGCAAAACTAAGTACATATGCACTATAAATCTCTGAGAAGGGGCTTTGAAGATGCGACGGCACTGGGCTAATCACCTGATTCTTACAGTGTCCGCGAAACAGCTGATGACAGAGTCCGAGGTGTGACAGTGTCCAAAGCTGCAGTTCCCGAGGTTCGACTGTACTTTCTATTTTTATGGATTGCTCGCGTTCCATTCGACCCACGAAGACAAAACCGGGCTATTTAGGCTAGTTAGCGGTTTTCCTAATTATAATTGTAATATATTATGGTCTGTTTGATGCATAGGAAAAAAGTTATAGGCGCTGTAAGCTGAAAAAAAATTGTTTTGTGCTTCAACTTTCACTTTTTTGCGTTAAACTTTTTTTTTGTGCATCTCAGACAAAAAACCTTCCTGATAAAGTTGAAGAAGGTTTTCCAAGAATTTAAAAAAAATGTGCGCTTGGTCTGTCTCTCTCTTTCTATACTCATGATGTACTTCAACTGCACTATTCCATTAATTACTCGCAATTATTCAATATATTTACTCATACATTAATCGTTTTAATTGATATATCATAAAAATTTACAATAATTCCATTTGTCATTCTTGAGACTAGGTTGTAACACAGAAAAACGCCGGTGTTCAATTTGTTGCAGCTCAAATTTTATTGGTTCCCCAATGAGCATTTGAGAGAATTTTCAGTCTTAAATTCATTTCTCTGAACGTAGTTGCACGTCTGTGCATCTAGGGGAATGTATCATTTGGAGACTGCATTTGGGCTCATACCGAGAGTAGTGGAGTGCTGAACCGCGCTGTCAGCCACCTGAACACCTGTCAAAGCAACTATTCGCTTTGCGATATCAGAATAATTAATTGTTAACAAGGAAACTAATTGAAATAATATTTACCTAATTTTCAACTGTCCTTTCTTTAACAATGCGCACTAGTCACTTAGAATAAAATGATGACTTCCTAATGCAACTTCCAAATGCTAGATTGGCCATGGCCGTCTATATTTAAACTAAAGCCGGGATGTAAAGAAAATGTCATGATTATCTACATATACAATTAAGTATTTTCACTTCAACCACCAGCTAACTTCACTTTGTTGAATACAAAAAAATCTATATAATATTTCTTCGAACGAGCAGGCATCAATTTAGATGCAGACGGTCACGACTTAGTTTTTACATTCCGGCTTTGGTGGTTTGAATGTCATGTCGGTTTTGATTAACCTAAGATTTGGAAATTATACGAGGCTGGGTCGACTCCCGTGGACGCGTTTGACCACTTATAGCGACACTAGCGCAATCTACAAGGAGGTGGCAAGCTAAAGCGTATCCATTAGTTCGTGCACGTAAATGTGTATATTATTTGAATGTGTTGCATGAATTAAAATTAGAGAAAATAAACGAATTAATTCAAAATTATACAAATTTAAGACGAAAAATGTGTAAATACTGTCTCCTGTACCATTTTTCGGCATAAATTTGTACAATTTTACAATAATTCCCTAATAAATAAAGAATTACATAACACATGAAATGTAACCATTTTTCAACATTTTATTTATTCACATTATAATAGAGAAGTGAAATCAGTGACATCCTGGCACAGCAGAAGCATTTCAATTTACTTTAACATTGTTTATTTTTCAATGTCCTGATTTCACTGATTTCAGTTCATACGGCGAGACACAACTATTTTGAACTTAGCAACATTTGAAGTTTGTTGACGAAAACATAACCTCAACGAACACTATAATGGTGGCGCCAAGATATTTTAAGAAAATATTTCCCCTACTTATGCCCCTACAGTAGAGCCATCTACAAGGAGGTGGATAACTATAAAAGTATATGTGATCACACGCGCCCATGGGAATCGACCCAGCCTGAATTGTACTACGCCAAGTACAATTTTTATTTCAAGACACTAGTCACTGGTATTCCCATAATGAATCTGTGCGGCTCAAATTTGTTGCAACTCAATGGAACGTCGATTTTTGTGTACTTTAGAGGATCAGCGATTTTCTGTGAACTTCATCGAAGTCAGTGTTGTCAGTTTGGGCGAGTCATCATCACAAGTTAAGTGATTTTAGATGATTTTGAAGCCACCTATTTCAGTTGCGAAAGACGAAGTTAACAGTAGCGAAAATGAGTGCTTGTTTAATATGCTCTGAATCCTTGGACCAGGGAAGATCACAATTGTGAAAAAAGGTGTACAATGGATTAGGCCTCTTGGGGGAACCACGTAAAAAAACGCGCGGGTGACTACCTCACGGGTTGCAGGGAAAAGCAGGGGATGCTTCAACTGTACTGTCCAATACAAAAAATGTGTCACGAGAGTTGAAAACGGCCATGCGGCGGCGCTAGTAGTAACTTTGTTCTATAAAACCATACAGTACCATAGGACAATTGCATAAAAATTACAAAATTAATATGAAAAACACTTTAAACTCATTTTTTCTTCATAGTGTAGAGTCAAGTAGTAAATGAGACTTATTTACTTACGTATTGTTTTGTTTAATATAGGATAAAGCGGCAAAATTGGCATAATTCAAATTTTTTAAAATTACATAGATATTCAGAAATTATAAGGAATAATAAAAAAATAAATAACGAATACACAAATGAATGAAAAAAATGCCGAAAATATATATTATTATCGAATTATAAAATTTTCAAAATTTCAAATATCGACCAGTTTTTTAATTAACAAAAAGTAAAATCCCAAATTTCAAATATTAAATTTTCAAGACCGACTTTTAAAATAAACGAATTATTGAGTTCCCGACAAATGTTTTAATTCCCGAAATTTAGAATTTTGCAACATAGTTACTTGATTATTAATTTTTTAAGTAATTAATAGAATTATAAATAAGGCAAACAGTTTAATGAATCATCAATTAATAATTGATTAAATGTTTTCGGAAATTTTAAATTTTGTCAAAGTTAAATTACAGAAATAGAAATATTTATGAGAATTTAACAATTCGTTTATTTTATAATTCGGCAATTTTTTGTTTTTGCTAATTTATGATTTAGTTATTCTTTCTTTCGTTATTTTGTATTAATCCTGGATATTCAAACACTTTAAAATATAGTGATGAAAAGATAATTTTTTTATATTGTCGCTTTACAATATAATGCTACTATATAATAAATATAATTATTATATCTCTATATGACAAACAAGGAATATGATAAATCCTTAAATATTTTTTTCTATTACAATGAAATAAGCAACTCTTAAATGTGATATTTTTCAATTAATTAGACTTTGTAACGAAGATGAAATATTTTAACATTTGTATGTTTCCAAATTAAAAAAAAAATACCTTACTCTCTTCTAAATTTTCCCAGCAATTTTAAGAAAATTTGTTTATTCTCTTGAAAAAATTCAAAATTATTTTCAGTTCTATTAAATATTTTTTGAATTTACCCGATTTTTGTTTGTTTTTATTTTGTAATCTTACCATATTGAAACATTTTGCTTTAAACTATTTTTCGAAATTTTCGAAAATCGTTTGTTATGTTTAAAAACCTTTTTCAATTTTCTCTTATACTTCATTGTTCAAAATGAAAAATTATTTAAAACTTCCACACAAATATTAGGAAAATTCTTCTTGTTTTTTAATTTTTTTCAGACCTTCTAAGCCTTCTAATTTCTAAAAATTATTCAAATTTGTTCTGCATTTTTTATTTATTCTGCAAGATTTAAAAATGCTTCTAAAATCTTTCAGCTTCTTCTTTGACCATTTTTGAAATATTCTAAAATCTTTTTAAATAATTTCTTCAAGTGAATTCTTTGAAATAAAATTTATTTTAATTTTTCCTAGGAACCTGAAAAAATATCTTTCATTTTCGTGAAACTTTACAAAATTTATAAAAGAACTTTACAAGTTTTATTTATTTTTGAATCGTTTCAAAAGATTTGAATATCTCTCAAAATTACTCAAATTTTTTCCAAAATTATATAAGATTACACAATTGCAAAATTTTGCTTGAAAATCTTTCAAACCCTTTTTAAGAATTTGAAAATCTTCCATGAATTTCAGGAACTTTTTTCACATGCTGACATAATTCAGTTTACCTAAAAAATTCGTAAAACTTGAAAAATTAAAAAAAATGGTCTTAACGTCTTCTATATACTTTTAACCCACATTTTAAAATATTAAACATTAAAAATTATTCTTTTAAAATAAAACCGAAACTATTTCTCCTCAGATCTTTTATAATTATTAAAAAGCTTCTCTTTTATTCGGGGTCTTCGGGCCCTTTCATACAGAAGCGATAATTAATGGAAATGATTCAATAAAAAAAAACACTATTAGAAAAATCAACTGTGTCATTTTCACAATAATTATATAAATAAACTGTTTTTTTGATACATTTTAAGGAGTTTTTTAACGGCTCTACATGACAAACGACAACAGTGAAAACAACTAGAACAAAGTTATTACTAGCGCCGCCGCATGGCCGTTTTCAACACATGGGCCATTTTCAACTTTCGGTGACAGGAGGCTGGGAAAAAAGAGTCCATTTGCTAATTAAGAAAACATAAACCTCACATCATTTTGTTTAATTCATACTTGTAACACTTTTTTCTTACCATGCCAAATGGAAAATAGTAAATTTTCAAGATATACTAATTAAAACGATTGATTTATCGTTGAATATATTAAAGAATTGCGAGTAATTATTAAAATAGTGCAGTTGAAGTACGTAATGAGTATCGAAAGAGAGAGACATCTAGCCTAACCTCGACACTAGCAAGCGCCACGTGACTGAACAAACCACTTTACAATTGCACGCTTAACTTTAAGCGTGGATTGGCGGGCGCCTAATTGAGCTATCAGGATGATTCTTTTTTGAAAATACGCAGGAAACATTTTTCTTCAACTTTGTCCTAAAGGTTGTTCATCTTGGATGCGCCAGAAAAATGTTTTACGCCAAAAAGTGAAAATTCAAGTACGAACAAAATTTTTTTTTACATACAGAGCCTATGACTTTTTTCCTATGCATCAAACGGACCATGATACCTCATAATTATAATGAGGAAACCGCTAACAAATAGAAATAGCCCGGTTTCGTCTTTTTAGGACGAATAGAACTCGAGCAATTCATGAAAATAGAAAATAATACGTTTATCAATATGGCGGAGAAAATCTCAGACTATGTATAAAGTTGGAGGTCAAAATCTAATTGCACTGGACTAGGATTTTAAACTGCTTAGTTTTTAATATTGCAATAAGGTATTGATAAATATTGCAGAAGTGTCCTCTTTAATTACAAAATTTCAAATTGAAAGAGATAAAATAGAGCATTTTATGAATGAAACAATATTTTATCAGGAGTAGAAATTTAATCAAAGAGTTAAATTATAAGTCTATTAATTTGAAATTATTCAAATATTGAAAATAGTTTATTCATATACTTGTAATCGGACGATTACATTTGTTTAACTAGTACGGCATTCGAATTGAAACAGCTCAGTTTTTAATATCAAAATCAGTAAATTGTTCAATTTTGAACAAATTCAGAATCATCCTGTAAAATTAATTATTTATTAATTTTTAATTTCCGTTCTACACATTAATTTTTAAACACACAGACACACATATTAATTGCTATTCCTGCAGCTGATCATCTTAAAAATGTTTTACAACAAATCTCAATTTAAAATGCTTTCGAATGTCTTGTGATTCTTTAATTGTTCAAAACTGCATTTGAAATTTGAAATTTGATCCTTAAAATGAAGATCTAAAATGGAACATTTTTACACGAAAAGATTTTGAATTATGAATTATAAACTACATGGTTTCATCATTAAAAAAGTTAAAAATTAAATTCAACATAAATAAAATTTATATTTGGAGTCATTGTAAAGATTTTTCTTTTTAAAAATATTGAAATTCCAGGTCAAAAAATAAATTCACTCTCATTTCCCCTTTTTTCCCGGGTGTCAAAAAATTTCCGGTCATTTCACGGGTTTTCTACTTTCTCGATTTAGTAGCCAGCCTTTTTTAAAATTAACATAGTAGTTGTAGGGTATGAAATTGAAAATTCAAAAAGTTTGTTAAAATGCATTTTTTCAATTAACTGATTTGATTTGTGAGGATCTTCACTTGGGGTCATTGCTAGAGAGATTGATCAGTAACCTGGGTACCTCGAAAGGGAAATGGCTTAATGGTGTAATAATAATAATAATTATTATTATTATTATATAATAATATTGTATTGTATTATATATAATATTACATTATATAATACTTATTATATAAAGCCTCGGTGGCTCAGTTGATTAGACACTCGGACTTCACCTCTGAGAGGTCCGGGGTTCGATCCCTGAGCCGGTACGTCTAGAAATTTTTTAATGTACCTTTACCGAGGTTCTGGTGATTTGGAACCCACCTTAAGCTGTAGGTCCCCCCATCGTGTACGTGACTGAAACCCCCAGTCCGTCAATGATCGGGTAAAAACCAGGCTTTGTCCAATATGTCTGGGCAGACTGCTCTCATCAGATCACTTGATTGCATTATAAAAATGCGTCCGTGACTGACGATATATACCGGGTCAGCCCCGTGCAAAAATGATCAAATAAAATATCCAGCTATAACCAAAAATGCCTTTTTACATGTTGGGCAGTATAAGCCTGTGACAACATTTCAACACAGAAATGTTTTTTTTTTATTATAATAATATAATAATAATGTTTCTCTGTACATCAAAGTGTTTATTTGTGCTGACAAATTTTGTGTATAGCATTTCTTTCAAGTTTTACTTTTTTATCTCACTATTTATTTTATTGGTTTTCATACTATTTAAAAAAGATTTGTACCCCGAAAGGCAAAGGGCTTAATGGTGTAATAATAATAATAATGTTTCTGTGTCCATCAAACCGTTTATTTGTGCTGACAAATTTTTTGTATAGCATTTCTTTCAAGTTTAACTTTTTTTGATCTCATTATTTATTTTATTTATTTTTATACTATTTAAAAAAAAAATTGTTACACTGTTTGTATATGTTTTGTTTTTAATGGTCATCAATTTGAGGAGCAAATATTTCATTTTAAAATTTTTCACAATTTCAAGAACAATACAGAACTTAAATTAATATTTAATGAAATAACAATAAGAATTTCATAAAACAATACGTTTTTTTTCATTAAATTTTTTCCATTATACATTGCCGGTAAGAAATATGGACTGTACATAGAACTACCTGGTTATTGTTAGTTGCATGAATTCATCTAATTTTGGTAATAAAACGAATTACGCTTTTTGTGCAAAATAGCACATCTTGTCTTAAAATGTAAGGAATTTGCTAAAAATGTGGAAAGTGAAAATTCAAACGATTTTCAACACGTTTGCTAAGATTGTTACTTCTGGTTGAGATCGGTGAACGTCCGTAGAATGTAATTTGTAGATCATTAAAGATCCTCGTGAAATATTTGTATTCAAACTCTTTGCGGCTGGTAGATTAAAAGATATTAATGTGTTAATCAAGTGTAGCGTGTTTTCAGAGAAGGCTAGCATTTTAACGAGTTTTCATTGTTTTAAATAACATTTTTGCAACAATAATTCTTTGAAAATTGCACTTAGTGAATAATCTAGGTTTTAGACAATAGTTCTTCAAGAAAAACCACTTTTAAGGTTTACACAAAAATAATGTTTACATTTTAATATTTTTTATAATGCAATCGTTTTTTCATACATACAGTTATGGTGAAAATGTGAATTTTGTTTAGAACCGTCGTGGAAGGAGGATGATTTTTCATCAAGAATAATACGTTTTTTAAATTATTAATTCAAAAAATATATAAATAATGAAATACTTTCATCTCATAATTGACTTATATGTTATTTTCTGTCGGTCTACTTGGCCTTGATAAATTAAAAAAATGTTTTTAGATTTATAAATTAAATTTTTTTAGAATTTTTCTTTACCATATACCGCTTCTATAATAAACTATGACGATTCGTGTATAAGATTATTTCTGTATACAACACACTTATTCACTTGCGTATTTTTTAAAGTAAATTGCATAAAAAATTACATAAAATTTTAGAAGAAATATAGGTTTATTTAAAACTTAGATGTCTTACACATTATATTCAAATTTAAAAAACATAGACATAATTCATCGTTACTAACATTATAACTGTAAGATTAATTTTTTTAACTACATTAGTTTCGCCTCACACTTTTATATTTGCATACGAATTAAAAAATGTGAAATAAGCGAAAATAACCTTTCTGAAAGCGGTATGTTGAAATTGTGCGTCTCTTATAGTTTGCTTAATTATTTTTTTAAATAATAAATTTTCCAGTTGTAATATATTTTATTTTCATTTCTCTTCTGACATGAATTTTAATAAAGCAACAGAGTACACTCTGAGAGAAAACTTAGCAAGCTGGTTAAATTTGATCCCGCGTCGTGTTGGTAATGTAGTAATCCTGAAATATTCTGCTTACCAGCTGCAAGTTGCTAGAAGATTCTGTAAATGTGGCGCTTGCAGTATATTCCAAGATTCAGACAATAATTGCAGATTTTTATAATAAAAATTGCAAATAAATTGCTAGTACATGATTTAAATTGGTTTTAAAAGTTAAACATTAAAAAATCTTAACTTTTAAGTATAAAATTTTCACTTGTATAATCGTCGGAAATGCTTACCAAGAGAGCTTACCAAGAGAGCTTACTACATGGGATTTAAATAATCGTATGTTGTTTACATCTTGAAAAATGAATTTCATAATTTTGTTTATTTATGTAATTTTTGCAGATATTTTATATCATAAGAAACTGTGTAATTCATATTTCATATATCAATTATTTTGAGGATATTATCAGAAGATAGGAAATTTCTAAGCGGACTTTGAGAACAGATTCATTAAAATTCACATGGAAGATTAAATACTCTTTGTTATTTTATTGCCTTCATCAATTTGAAAGTTAATTAAATGTATAGAGTTATTGATAAAAAAGAAATTTTTATTCGCCAATAATAATATACTAATTTTTTGTGTACCAATTTTGTTGCCAGTTTAATAACATTTTACAATAGTTTTTCTACATACTTTACAATAAAATTCTGCATGCTCATTTGACTAAATAAAGAACCTTTTGTTGAATACATGAACCGTATAAATATCTGTACTATAATATCAGCTAGGATTGCACTAAGGTAACATGGTCGTATTATAATAGAAAATTATTCTAAAAATGGCGAATACCATTCTGAAACATTAGAATTAACAATAGTGGACCTCAAACCAATAATTCACTTATTAAGTCTAATGTCAAACCCAATAATGTCAAACCCAAAAAAATAATCAAGACTCTGTTTATATACTATTAAAAAAAGATAAATGTGTATATTTTCCCACATATGAACTTTAACTTCGCTAATGATGTCAATGTCATCAAAGGGGTTCAGGAAGTCCTAATCTGAATCCGATTGAGTTCAACACATATTTTCACTTGAGGACAATAAATGCTGTTTCCACAATGCGGAACTCTTCAATTTCTCAGAAGGGTAAACCAAGATAGGAATGTAATCGACTACTTCATGGACCCCACGGAAATGCTAATGGACTTCCAGTGTCGGTTTAAAAACGAGATTTTACAGGTTTCACCGACAACAGCGTTGTAACTCCTATGTAGACATTGATTGTCGCGCACCGCTTCAAGTGGCGGTGAAGTTACAATCGTCAAGTGTAGAACACTTATGCATGTTACGAAAGAAGGTCGTCGGCCGAAGTACGTTTGCGGTTCACCGTGCCACGGTGAAAGAACTGAATCTTCTTTTGGTCTATCGCATATACACTCAAAGTTTCGAAAGCTTTAATGTCAGCACGCCGATTGTATAAAAGTGTAAATCTTTCGCGAGTCAAAGTGGAAACTAGAAAACTGAAAAGGGGAACTAATTAAGGCCACGTCCTTTCCTTAATTAGGAGAAAAACGTTTGATGCGCGCTGAATCCAACGCCGTAGACTTCCTCTATGTTCAGGTCCTCAGCTAACTTCTATTCTCACGATCAATATCACCTCTTTCTTATCGATTTTCATGATTTTGAATTATGACAATTCACGTCTCTTTGCTTCACGTAATACCGGTTTCTTTGACAATGGATGAATATAATATTTATGAACTACCAGTTCGGTGTAACTTCGGATTATCTTCGTCATAGTCTGCTAGTAAGTGTCGTCAGTCAGTTTATCAGACTGAAATCATTCATACCTCGAAGATTTTAAAAAGACATTCAGATTCAGAATTTAATTTTTTTAAGAAAATGTTTAATTTATAGTTTTAAATTAATACTATTAGTAATATTAAAAACGATGTTAATGAAAGATTCGTAATTTTGATTTATTCTAAAAAATCGTTTTTCCAAGTGTGGTAACAAATATTATGTTACTCCTTTTTCAGATTTGCGGGTAAAGAATATGTGTTAAATATATCCACAAATAATTTTGAATATTTTGAAAATATTTAGAGTCAACAAACTCAAGTGAGAATTAAAAAACCGGTTCCAAAACCAGTGTCACGCACGATCGCACATTACCACTGTAAGGGGTTAGAAAATTATCTTTGTTTCTTTGAGAGAAGTTGTCTTTCTTCGATATTGCTTATACTTTTATCTGAAAAGCTAAGTTCTTTGTGCAAAGTTTCCTGAATATCGCAAATATGACACACTTTAAATTCGGTCACTCTGGTCTAACATGCATCTTGATGTGAATTCTAAGAGGAAATTTAAACTGTCAGGTTATTTGACCATGAATTTTGTAATTTCAACAAGAAAAAAAATTATCTGATTAATAAGTTACAAAATCTTCATCATATCCCGGTGACATAAACATACTAGGAACAGTCTCTTTTCCAAGCAGCAAGAAATCGATTTATCATGAAGATGGCATTGATCGATTGCCGTATAAAGCTAAAAGATCGATCTCCGAAGTGTTGAATATCACTTCCTTTCTGCTTCCTTGATCTTAAAGATTTGCTGAGGATTGGTAACCTTTTCTTGAGTGTTGTTCTGGTTGAGAAAGCATTATCACCACGGACGAAGTGTGACATTGTATGAAGAACTTGAAGTTAGAGAGATGATGGTGAAGTAGCGAGAAGGTTGTCGGGGTGGTGGGTACGCGGAATGGTGGGCAAGGGAGGTACAGGAGGAGGAGGATGGGTTCGTCGACCGGCTTGTAACCCAGTGACCGGGACCGGTTCCCTCCGCGGTTCCTCCTTCCGCCTTCCTTGCAAACGCACAACTGCATCATTCCCTCCCGCTTCTCTCTTTTACCATCACTCTTTTTCTCCTCTTCTAGTACTCTTCTCACTCACTCTTTGCCTTTCACACTAACGCACGTGAGCGCGTACTCTCTTGGGCACAACTTCTCGTGAGCCTCACCTTGCCTCGTTTCTTCTCTCCTTCACCAATATCTTGAGGTATCTTCTCTCCTTTTCACCCATGTGCGACTTTCCCCCCTCTTCGGCAATCTGGTCTCTTCCTCCTTTTCTTACTCTTCCATCTCCTTCCAAATCATCTTTTCATGCTCCTCTCTTCTCTGCTTCTCTTACTAAGTCATCATTTACTCCTATCTTCGTTCCTTCTCTTTCTGCCTTATCGCACTTTGCTTCTATTCTTCTTTCTCTTTCTGCGCCACCTCTTTTCCTTCCACCTCTTTTTCTTCTCATTCTACACTATCTCTTCTCCTTCTACCTCTTTTTCTTCCCTCTCCTTCTACTGCATCTCTTTAGAGTCTATACCACATCTCTTAATTTTATCTCTTTCTCTTTATTCTCTTTCTATCTCATGCCGTTTAGTACCCATATATAAGTGAGTCGTGAGATGACGTCACATTTTACGTACTTTTTGTAGTAATGTGCTGAGTTCAAACGTGGATTGTGCTCATTTATTTGAATGGATTTGACTCAAATGGACCATTTTATTATCTGACCAATAAACAGTGATAGTCTCTTCTCACGACTCGCTCGTATAATTCCTGTTTCTTCTCCTTCTACAAATCTACACCTTCTCTCTTCTTGTACCTATTTTTCTTTCATCTCTTTCTACGCAATTTATCTTTACACCTTCTCTTCTTTTATTTATCTTTCTATTACCTCTTCTTACTCTTTCTAGTCTCTACCTATATAGTATCTTATTTTATTTCCTTTTCATAATTCCCTTATTTTTGTCAGATCTCTTTGACCCTGTTAGCTTCTCTTCCTTCTGTTTACTTTTCCCTTCCTTCTTTTATCTTTTCTTCATTCCGTTCTCGACTCACCCTTCCCTCTCTAATTAATCTATTTTATTTCTTACGTTGTCCTTCCTCCTGCACATCATTTCTTATAATCTGTATTTTCTATCTTCCTCTCGCCCCTCTCTTTTTATGCTTGTATCTTTTTCTTTTACCAATCATAATTTGCAGATACCATCCTTTTTTTGATTCTATAATGAATGCTGTAATCCTCACTCATAAGGGAGATAATTTATTTCACACCAGACGTGGGACGCTTTGACTGACAGATAGGCTGATAGGGAGGACGGTTTGTAAAGTGGACTTGGAGGATCGAATGGATACTCGTTGCGTCTACTGGGTGCAGGCGCGAAGTCTAGGATTTTAAATTCTAGATGGGCATAGTCGGCTCCTGCCAAGAAGGGCCTGAAAGGAAATGAAAGTGAAATGAAAGGATGCGACCGAGGAGGAAAGGAAGTGAAAGTACCACGCGTTGCGTTACGTCGCGCTGCATCCAAGATTTCGTGTCTTCTTCCTCTTCTTCCTCCTCTTCATTTTCCGGGTCCATGACATACAACTCCGTTTATTAGGAGTCAAATCAAATCACTATGTTTCCATCTGGTAAATTTTCTTTTACAAAGAAGAAGACATTTTTCAGGATATATAACAGTTCACGCCTAATAAAAACAACAAGGAAATTGTTTGAAAACTTTTTGTTAATAATATTTTTAGTCTGCCCCTCGAGTGCGAAATTTCCTACAAATAATTAACCATATAAGAATAAGGTCCACGGAAGAAAAAAAACTAGTACATCACTGTCACTCTAACCGGAATCTAATTTCTCTCACTGAAAACTTTCCTTTCATGGTATTCGCTATAGGCTCCAATCTCCATCCAATACAAATTCTAACGAAAGTCATATTTCATTTTGTGAAAGGTAAGCAACATAATCACCAACATGAACGGATCATAAGCCTGCTCTCAATTTGACTAAATCCTCATTATTTACTTTCATACTATGTTCTGCCTAGTAAGCTTGGCGGTTTAATTTAATATAATTATGATCCTTTAAGAGGGCCATAAAGACTCGTCAATTCTCAATAAATATCCTCTGTTTGAGAGTTCCGTCACGCACTGAAGAATATGGATACAGTTCTTCGATATCTCAGTCCAGGAAAAAAGCAGGTGCATCTTTATTCCCTGACATAAAGCCGGTTTGCTCGAGAGTTAAGGTCTCAGGAGAAACTACGTACTATCAAGCAGTATTAACGTGTACTGTCTGTGCAGCGTCTTTGTGTATCGCGGAGATACGAGAATCGGGAAGTTGAACTTCCTTATTCAACGCTGAGGCCGAGGAATGAACTTCATAGAGACTGCGGTAGAACATGAAACCTCAGAAAGTGGAGATTTCATTCCACCACTTTAACCAAACTAACGCTTAAGTCGAATGAAAGGATCTTAAACTGTTCATCATCATAAATATTTGTGGATTACATATTCACTTATTCAAAAATAATTTCGTACCCTACCCTTTCATAGGATGATATTTAACAATTCTGAATTTGTGTGGGCTAAATAACCCTAATTTTTTCTTAATGAACCACGATTACCTAAGGTCAATTTGCATCGCCCTGGTGAATAGTACTTAACTGTCAAAATCAAGTTATGGATATGTGATCTAAAACGGGTTCGAATACATAAATCAGGAGATCAGAAATGTTCGTGAAGAATCTGAAACCAATGCTAAAAAAAATGACCTGATGCAATATGATGTCCAAAACTGCGTGCGTCAGTTCTCAGAGGAGACGTGAGCCCTTAAAAAATGGGCCGCTGGCTTCCACATGATGCTTCAGAACAAGGATATAACGGTTTGAATCTGACCTGGTTGTGGTAAGATTTCGGTCCAGCAGTTATCCATTCTCTTCCCCTTTCCTCTTACTCCTCCTCAACACCACCCCACTTCCCCTATTCGGACACCATGAGTTTAGTTCAGGTCGCATCCCGCTCACCGCGAATGATTTCCCCTCCCACTTCTTAGGATTTTTTCCTGTTTCATGTCCCAAATACGCAAACCTGAACCTGTACCAGTTTCCCTAGCGCATTTTTTGCTCTTTGATAACTGTGAAATCTTGTAATGCATCTTCTAGTTTAGGAGATAGCTTCTTGGAAAAAAATGTGCCAGACGGTTTATCTTATGGCCCACATCCATATTTCTTTTTTTTAATCATAATTTTATCCATTTTTATTCAAAGAATCCTTTTTATCCAGGATTAGGGATAGATATTGAGTTTAGGTTATATGATTCCATCATTAGTTTAATCTATTTCTATTCTATTCTATTCTCAAACCATTTTATTTTATCCAATTCAATTTAAAGCATCGGATATTGGGATCCTCTTAGAAGAAATGACCGTTTCATTCCATCTATTTCTCAACTTAAAAAGAGGAATAGAATAATGTAATGGAAAAGACAGAATTATCGTAAACTAGAATAAAATATGTGCTAATAGAAAAAGTAACTGCGGAATATAATATTTCATATGATAATTTAAAACTTGCCACGAAACTATTATATTATCGCATTGTATACTCACGAATTATTATTAAACGCAAGTACAAAAATTACCCCATCCAAAAAATTCTCGGCATACCAATTGACCATTTCGCGGCATATTAACGGATGCGATAGGTTATAGTACTGGTTGGTGCATAAAGGTCGCAGAGATAAATTTCTCTTATACGACTTTACTTAATCGAAAAGCCACACATTCTGCTTGGAATGTTGCAGAAAAACTTACAGTGATTTGTCGCTGTGCCATTGACATTTTATGATTTTGAAGCTGTAGATTATCGTGCTTGTCACTGAATTATGATGGAGTACAATCTCTATGACTTTTTATCGCAGAATTCTAACTAATTAACGAAAAAAAGTGTTCGAAAAGCAATGTTTTCTAATGATTAATTGAAAGAGAAATATCAATTTTCAAGAGACGAGTATGGAAAATGTAAAATCGCTTAGGTGACTGACAACGTGACAACATCGCCTTGGCGAAGCTGCCTATTAGTTACAAGTGTTCAAGTGTATACAAAATTGCTGAGTCGAAAAAATACTCAGTCGTCGATGCATATACTATTCTGAGAATAAATTCAGTCTGATAAAATGGTAAACATGCTTGCGTAGAATGAATCCAAAATTATCGTTTTCATTCTTCTTGAGATAAAAATACTCATTCAGGCTAAATCTAAAGGTATCGTTTTTGCTGCAATGGTATTAAATTGATGATACGAATATCTTTATCAATAGGAAAAATTAATAATCAAATTGATAACTTCTGATTTAGTGTGATTACCCATAAAGTTAAATTTCATTTCTCTAGTATAATCATTCGAGTTCGGCCAGATTTTCAGAAATTATTTACCAAGAAACATCAATTTGAGAAGCAATTCCTCAACGTTTTGAACATTGCCAAGTGTAACGAATTCAAATATCTATAAGCAAAACTATTTTTCACCTGGTTGATTTCCTAACTGTCGATAATCTACTGCCTCGAATAATGAAATTGGTGTAGAGAGTTTGCCCGAACAGATGAAGAACCATTTTCCATTTCTGAATCAAAATATCATAACTAAAGGGTGCAAAAAATTAACATTCGATTGATGATGCTCACCCTGTAGCAGTTTTTGAATGCGAACACGGTCAGCGTTGATTTATGGCTAGTGGCATAAGTAGTGAATTTAAATTAGGAGAAGAAGAGATTTAGGACCTCGTAACCTCATATACTTTCCAGTTTATTCTCAGTGAAAGACAACTTTGGAAGACATATTTTCGTGAACACGTTGTGCCAACTGTTTCGATGTAATCCGCTATGACAGACGAATACCAAATCTGAAGAAATTTACGACTGAGGGGGTTGCGTGCCGTCAAAGTATAGCTTTCAAAGTCGATTTACGGGTTTTTGTTACGCAAATGCGATTAAGTCTCTAAATCTAGGGAGCGAAATAGTAATTTTTTAATCTATTTTTGATAGAATATTTTTTCTCACCCTGCAGATTTGAATTACACAGTCCAAGATTTTTAAATCGAATATAGAGCTTTTTTCCTTCTTTTTAATATCGAATTCATCAAAACTCTTTTCATAGAGAGGAGCAAAGGTGAATGTACAATTTCCAGGCAAGAAGAGAACGTCAGAAATTCTGTACTGGCAGAACACTCGGTATATAAGGCAATGATGTAAGAAGATTACCGCGCAAAGAAAAGTTGGCTTGGATTCTGAAATCTCAGTCTCTTTACATACGAGACCAAAAGAGGAGGAAAAATTGATTGCAAGATTTATAATAATTGCAATGGTTATGATCTTTTTATTTAGAAACAGTAGGAATACAGAGTCTTAATACTCTCGAAAATTTTAAATACCGGGAACACATAAAGAACAAAAATTCTAAAATATAGTCTGCTACTGAATTGAAAGTCATTTTCAATAGATTTCAAATCAAATTAGGTGAATATAACCGTATAATTGTGCAATAAACTGCATTAAAATGTAAGTAATTCATAGTGAATTTGAGTTTGAACTTTCCTGAACTGAAAATGAGTTCTTATAAAAACAAAAAAATTTCTTCTCTAGTCGAAAACTATTCTGAATAAATAATTCCTGGCGTGATGATTTTAAATGCGAAAAATCAAAACTCTTGAATATTCTCAAACGAAAAAATGATCATAAACATTTTCAAGAACATTGTCCGAAATATTTTCGTTATCGAAGAAATATTCTCTCTTTAGAGCTCTACATGGGGGGGGGGGGGATTATTCCAATAATTGTAAGTGATTTCATTTCTGGGAAAGATTGCAATTTTAATTTCAAAATAAATGAACCTGTAATCAAGAATGTCAATGATGAAGTAATAGTAGGGTAGAGAGCTACACTTTTTTCCTCCGAAGGAGGCGTCAGGAGGCGAAACAAGATCTTTAGTTGCTTCGAGAGCCTGGAAGATGACCGTAGAGGTCTTTTGCACTCGCAATCAGGTACTTCTTATACAGGGCGTCTGGTTAAAATTTTGATTATTTAAATAAAAAGAGTGGATTTTAATGAAAGTTCTCTTTTTTAACCAAACATTTTAATTTTTCCGTAATTAAATTTTCATGAAAAAGGTTTCTCATAGCATCTGAGCAATTTTCTATGTGTAAGTTCTTGGTATCAATTCGTTTATCCGCTAAATTAACAAAATCCGCTTGTCTAAAAGTATTTACCCCTCAAAGTAAATTTTAATAAAAATAAAGTACATACAAGTGCAATCGAAGAAATTTTCGAGATGTTTTGAGGAATAATATCATACTACAAAAAATAAATTATAATACTGTTGAAATGATTATTTAAACAATTAAAGGAGGCTCTGAAATTCTCAGCCATTTGAAAATGTCTCCTAAAATGAAAAATAAAAAATATAAAGCTAGAGAAGGATAATAAAAATAAAGCAGAATAGGTCAAATGTCTTGTACAAGTCTCTGGATCTAGTAATAATGGAGCATGCATCAAGGCGAAGTGATTATCATTCTCCAAAATCTTCAGCGATTTCCACCATTTTCAAATCTCTCTTATATCAGTTTAAGCCAAACCTAATAAATGAACATAGATTTCAAAGACTTGCGAATATGAATGAATAACTGAAATATTTAGAATAAATGGACTGAGGTCTTGTCTTGAGATCTTGTCTCAAGACAGGGAATGTGGGAGAGAATTTACTGTTGGTATAACACCAGGAAGCGAACGCGAAACTAATGCCTTAGAGCATAATTCTTTTTTCGGAATAGTGATTTAGAAGATAAAGAGAGTTAATTTTGGACCAAAGAGAAGAAGAAGTTGGATAAGGAGGTGGAGTAAAGGTCTATCGGATTCGCGGGGCACCCAGTATACAGCTCTCTGTGCAAAGAAAAGAGGAGCTGCTTGGGGTCGATGGCCGGAACTCGCCGTGACCCAGTCCCAGACCCAGGACATTGACTCTACCATCGCCATCGCCATCCGCGATACGAACTTCCCTCCCCTGGCTCCGCTATCCCTCCGTGACCAACCTCCTTGGAACCTCCTCTGCGCCGCGTCCCTCCGACCCTCCGACCACCCTCGCTCCCGTATCGCCTACCGATTCTTCTATGCCACTTTCAACTGGCACCAGCTCGCGTGTGTCCCTTTCCGGGACAGGGGCTTTATCGGGCTCGGCCCTGAGGCAAATCGCGATCGATCGATCCCAAAGGGTCAGCTGACTTGGCTTAACGACGCGAGAAAGTCAGGCCCATCCGGGGACTTCTTCCGCAATTGCTTACGATTTTCTATATTTGGGGAAACCCCCTGGAGTGTTGTAATCAAACTCAGGTTTTTAAATATTACTTTTCCGTTGAAGCTGTTTTCAAAATTCTGTTGTGAATTTGAAATAATAGGTTTGTGAAGCCATTCAACCAACAGCACGTAATCGTATCTGGCATGAAAATCACGGGTAACAGAGAGGGGTACACAACTCCTGAGAAAGTTCTATGCAACACTGCGTATTCATCTTGCAATCACGGGAATCTATCCGCAGTCCTGCCAATTTATAAATACAAATATAATCTCTTTATTGGTAGGTTATTCGAATACTCCTTATTTTAATATATTGTTTCTTAGACTTCATTAGGTATTGTTACGCTGACACTTATCTTTTCTGACTTTATTTGATATAAACATAAACTATTTACTGTAAATCATTATATAATGTCAAGGGGTTTCCTCTACTAGTTGCTGGTCACCAGTTACGTGTACGGATTATGGGTAATGCTAGAGGCTCTTGAAAGGTTATGATGTTTCATTATTTCTTCGTGAAACGAGCGGACGAAACGAAAACTCCGAAGAGACCTCGTGCCAAGGGCCTCAGGCACCGACCAAACGCACGACTTGTTACGTCAGGATGTATAAGTTTGCCATTTCGCGATGCAGTGCTCAACTTTTAGTATCGCTCACCTTGAAAATATTTCAAGGTATCGGGAGTTCGGTGATCTCGTTTATGTAAGCACAAAGTGGGAAAGAGGATAATTTTTCGTCAGGGGAATTATTTACGTAAGAAGATGATGTGGGAATGTTTTAGTCAGGAAATATCTTTCGAGGTTACTGTGTTTGAAAAAATAGATATCAGTGAACTTATGAGACTTGAATTTAACTAAATTACCCTTGCAGAAACTCAGATTACCCGATATTGGAAGGGAAGAATATTAGGTTTGATTGGAAGAAGAAACAGTAAATCAGAAAGAAGAATGAATACCAAATTTCCTAAGCTGATTGAAAGGTGTACTCTAAAAGATTTTTTTTAGGGAAAATGAGATTTAGGTGAAGTGATGACTGCAAAAAATGTTCTGAAAAGAAGATAGGAATGGATATCATTATAGGATAGTTATATAGTGTATGTAAATGAATAGAATCACATGGATTTAAAATTTAATTAAAATGGGTTCTGTATTATTTCTTAATGTTTCCCATTTCCTGTTTCTCAAACTTCCCCATTCGGATATGTCTGTCTCTACTTAGCATGCTATATACGCT
>NC_046658.1:63929365-63970615 GCF_010883055.1 Belonocnema kinseyi | reverse complement strand
CTGTGACAATGTCAGTGTGCAACAGGAGAAAATTACCTAGTAATCTCAAGCTGAATCCTTTTGAACGAAATTTTTTACTGCTTCCTGGTTTGACGCCCCAGGCGGATATATGTGGTGTCACTCGTTGCATGCCAACGCTGTATATATTTGGCCGGATGGCGCATTCAGCTCGCCCACCTCCTTCCCGAGACATTATCTGCTCAAATTTTCATCCGATTGTATGTAAAGTCGACTATCACGAGATTATCCATGCAAAAGATTGCTTTCTAGTTGTCAAGATGATTCGTTCCATGAACATGAGCTTGTGCTGCAAAATTTTGTCTTTTGAATCTTGATCCAAATAAAAAATATCAGGGAAAAGCCTAGTTTTCTATTTAAAAATTATTCTAACATAAGGAAAGAAAAGTATATATCCAAAAAGGATAATCTTGTATCTCTAATACTAATTTTTGACTATCTAATAAACATTGATGTCGAATACTTTTTGTCATTTTGAAAATTTATTAATATGTAAAACAATAAAAAAACAGAAGAACAAAAAAAATAAAGATAAGTGTCCTTTTAAAAGGACCGCATTCCAGAATATGTTAGAACGCAAACTCTTAGAACTTAGATTCTTAGGAATAAATTACTACTAAATTTATCATTCGCGTTAGAGAATCTGTTTCTCAGAGAAGCAAGTACGTTGACTGCGGAAATGAGGCTTTTTACATAAATCAGAAAAAAAATTGTTCTTAAATGCTTAAATTGGTAAGTAATGGTAGCAGTAATGAACACTTCTTTAACTTCATAATTATCGTCAAGAAATATTCAAAAATTTAAGTATCTTTTCGTTGTGACATATCCTAAAGTAGGATAAAAAAATCGGAAGCCCTCGACTTCGGCGTGCTATAATTCATGATAAAAATTCTCAGTGGATCCTGATACAAACTACATGGATTTGTAAGGCTGTATGAGTCCACTATTGTTTTTCTAATTGTTTTCTAAACATTGTTGTAGAGCTATTGAATAAAATACGTAGAAAAATTACGTTATTAGTCAAATGCTCTAGAAACCTGCACTCTTACTTAATCCCAGTGGTAAACAAATTTTTTTAACTACAGATTTATAGTTATTAGAATTCATTCGTTGCCATTTTTTACAGGGTGCCCATTCGGGTTGGGCGAAAACAGAAAATTGTTGAAAATCGAAAATGGTAGGTGCTTAAAAGTTGTTATGTGTTATCACAACTAAAAACCGCTACTGCCTATTTAAATAAAAAATGGTATTTCGATGCACAGTGGTTTAGAAATGGATTTTTGTGGACAAATTCGCCCACAGGATATATTTCTTAACATCTTAAAGATTTTTCGTTGAAAAATACTCAACATTTACTTCTTCGAAAATTTAAGAATGACATTCTGTTTTGTTTTTGTGTTTAGCAATACCTTTACGAATAAAGCGGCAACATTTGTTGCTTCAAAGATTTGTTTTTTTATCTCTGAAACAATCTCTTGAATAAAGTCTTGGTTAGTCAAAACTAATAAGGGTAGACATATAAATTACAAAAATTCTATTGTAATTTGCATTAAATTGTTATAAACAACTTATTTAACTAATTCTTCTCTATATCAGTTTGTCGAAGAAACAATATTCTTTCTTAAAATAGTTTCAATTTATTATAATAATGGTATTCTTGAGGAGAAGTTGTCTTAATATGAAAATTTGAAATCAAATTATAAAGCTGAAAACCATTTTTTTTAAACTAACTAGTCTCATGGACATACCAATTGCCATAGTAGAAAAGTTAATATCGGGGTTAGAATATCTCATTAAAAGCAGGAACTCGTCCGAATCTTTAATTTTTATTTATGTTATACATTTATTTTATGTTATGTTACCGAATCTTTTTTTCCTTTTTGGATATGTTCTGACAAATGGAAGCAAAATTAAAAACGATTTTCTTATCACGTCATATTTTACCCGTCTAATTTTTAATGTTTACATAAGATGCACTAGGATTTGAACAAAAATTTTTTTTAAATTAGGCGTAAATAAACAATTTTATTACAATTTCGGCACTTGGAAGAGCGTAAATAAAATTAGGTGAATATATTTACGTGTTGACAATAGAAACAGAACGAAAATCATGAAAGTATTTTGTTTCGTTTCGGTCAGGTCTCTGATTAAAAGATCACCTTTCTTTAAAACAATTTAAATTTCAGACTCTTTATGCATCAACTTTATGTAATTTTTCCCGTGGCATCAAATAGTGAATTTTTTTTCTTTTCTTGGTGAAAATTCATTTTTTAATGAAATTATCTCATCCCAAAATTAACTACTTACTATTTCAATTAGTCTGCTCATTAAAATTAATAGATCGAGAAACTGTTTATAACTTCATGAGTTGCTTACAAATTTACAAGTTATGACAAAATTTTGTTATACTAACACCATTCTAATAATAAATGACAACTATATCTTAAGTTCTATCTTATGCTGTACTTTCTGTATTTCTAAGAGTATTTTAAAACACGAAAACAAATTTAAAAACACAATCTCTTAGACCAGCTGCGAGGAATTTCATGCAGGGTATTTCTAATAAAACCTAGTACGATGGCCACCCATCCTAGTACAACTGAAACAAGTGCTGCTTAACTTTAGCTATCGAACGAGAAGCTTTAAACAATTCCATATGTCCAAGCGGACATTACAATGAGATTAAAAATATTGAATTTCGTGAATTAAACAAAACTTCCCTATGACTTTGATAATTATGGAATTTCCTTTTATGTGTTTTTTTGTGGTATCAAAAGATAATATAAAATTAAATTAAATTTAAAAACCAAACATTTTCTATGAAGTTAGAATTTCTTTAAAGTGAGAAAAAATTACATTTTTCAAGATTCAGCTAATTTTTATTTAAATTTTCTTTTAGTGATCTGTATGGCATGTTTTTTTAGTTGAACTGGACAAGAAGGACATCACTTTTTTTAAGCTTAAACAAAATTTTGTTTAAACGTTACATTATTTTTCAAAACTTGTGAATTTTATTGGCTTATGACTTTTCGTAACAGCTGTAAATTCTGAGAAGAGGATTTTTTGAGGTCTCTGTTCATGTAAAAAAATTGTAATTAAAAAAAGTTAAATTTATTTACCTCTAATGGTTCATTATGACATAATACCAAAAACTGAGTGTGGAAATAAACTAGCGTAATTTCCGGACCCATAAGAAAATTTGCTTCAATTGTTTTTTTTTAACTTTGCTGACCCTTCGGCCCACTATAATTGCTGTATATTTAAACCATAAAACGGCGAGATAGCATCTGTCTTTTAAATAATTTAACATATAAATATAAATATAAATATAAATATAAATATAAATATAAACATAAACATAAACATAAATATAAATATAAAGTATAAATATAGAGAGTGCAAATAGAAAAATCACATGATTGTACAGGGTGTCCCACCATCTATACAACCCCTTGCATGAACAAAAAGTCTTCTAGCAACAAGTTGTGCGAAGATTAGTTTGAGCACAAAAAAGCTTCAAAGCTCTAAGCCTAATCAGTCACTGAGAAGCGAGCATTAGCGACCACTTGTACTCACACACTATCTTAATGCTCCGGACATGTACATTTGTACATGAATCCGCTGAGATTTTTTGCTCCTAATTTAGATGAGTATAGACTTCAGTCGAGATTTCATTCTATATTATCATCTGCAGGCTCAAACTATGATTTAATAGCCCGTGATGAAAAGCTGCTATTCTCAAAATACATTTTTTTCGAAAATATAAAAAAAGTAAAATAATATTACACTTGCGTCTACAATTACGTCATCATATATATGGTTTCAGTATCTGCTCTTGGCAATGACACTCTTCTTTTCTTCTTCTATAGGTCTGACTGAGTGCATTCATGGCTCTATTTGTAAACAGCCAGTCGAGTACGTCGAACGTGTCTTCGTTACGTCAGAATATATTAAACGCATAGGTAAAAGCATTTTAGTAGCACTGGTTCTTTGATATTTTTTCAAATATCACTTTTCCCCCTTTTGCAGTCTTGGAATATATTCATGAATCACGAATTCATTCAGAGTCGATGATTAAAAAGCGGAGGTAATACTTACGGAAGTAAGTCATATGGAAGAGGATTAAAATAAGCGGATTAATTTGATTGTATTAATTGGTTCCACTTTAATTGCCGAGCCTAATCGTTAAGCTTGGTTCGTCCAGACACAAGAATAAGACAAATCGGATTTACATTAGATAAAATTGGAAAGAGTCTTCCTTTTACTTACCGAGATTTCCTATCGACTTTGATATTGAAAAGAAAGAAAGAAAGAGGAAAGAGCAGCGGTGCCTGAGGAGAGTCAAGGCGAAAAGAAAGAGGTAAGAGTGGGAGAGATACTTGACCCGTGTCTCGGACAAGAATCAGTCAGCTGACTTGGTTGGTCCCTCAGCTGAGACGTAGAATGATTCAGGAGCGGTCCTTCACCCGAGATTTTACTATAGAAGGAGAATTATGTTCAATTTCTATCGAAAGTTTTTTTTTTAATATTCTTATATTTATACATTTTATTTGCATGTTTACATTTAAAAGATAATTCATTGCAATTAAAAAAAAGAATGAAACAAAAACTATAAAACACACATTTTGTTTTCATCTGACGCAATTTTTAAATTACACTATTAATTTAATATTAAAACTAAATTTGTGCATTTCAGAATATCTATTATCTAGGATACCAAAAATGTAAATGAAGGACAATATTTTCAGTAATTGATGAAAATTCATATCCTAACTTCAGAGTTAATATATAATGTAATAACCTAAAGTTGTTTGGAATTTTAAATTTGATTTTTGAAGTTAAGTGATTTTTGTTTAAAGTAACTTACTTCCGGCAAAAACACTTAACATACCCTATTTCTGTTCCAATACTGTAAATATGATTTTAAATCTAATGATTTTTATTAAAAATAACAATTTTCGATCAAAAATGCTCACCTGATGTAACGAAAAATCGACGGGGAATTCACTTGCGAATTCATACGTAAACATCACGCTTGACAACATGTAATAATGCACAATAGTCGCATATCAGTTTTGCAACCATATATAAAAAATGTAGTGACAAAATTAGCAATTTCAAAAATAACATTTTTCACCTGAAGGAGAATAATCAATTGAATAATTGTATCTTGTATCAGATTTTCAATTGTTATAAGAGAATAATTACATTTTTTATAAAAAATGCCCCATAAGAATTTTATTTTTAGAATTTTTGTTAACGGAGTTCTGCCGGAAGAAAGTTAATACTAATATTTAATCAATATTTTAAGCTTATAATTAAATTCACAATTTTTGTGAGCAATTTATTAAATAAATATGCAACTTTAAATGTTTTCAACTTGAGTGAGTACTATTGTTACACATTGTTTTAATAATACCTGAGCGTTGATATTATAAGAAAAGTTTAGCGAATATTTAAAAAATATTATTATCAATGATTAGCAGTATAGACTAATGCACAAACGAAATTTTTGTCAGTAAACAATTATTTTTCTTATTAAATATTCTTGCATCTAAATATTAATATTGGATGTAAGTTTTACATCCAAGTTTTTTATAAAACACTGAAAAAAAACATAAAAAATGGTAAATTTAAGAAAAATATAATAAATTTTTAATACAAATTTCTTGCAAATTTGGTTATTTTAAACAAAAAATCAATTAATTTAAATCTAATGAATTTTATTTCAAAATACCAATTTTTTATCAAGCAAACTGACATGACCTAAAGTTTAAAAAAATACCTAATATTCTTTGAACTCTAATCACTTTGGTTTATGATAACCAATTTTCTGTGAAAACCCTTAAGATAGGAACCAAGAATTTGTTAAATAATTATTCGAACTTTTGAAATCGAATGATTTTCGTTTAACATTGTCAATTTCGTGAGAAAACGCTAATATAACCTAAAATTGTTGAAAATTGAGAGTTTTGATAATGATTTCTGTTTAAAAATACTAATTTCCGGTTTAAAAAATTAACACAACCCAAACATTTTCCGAATTTTTATTTCTTCTTTGAAACTGTGTGATTTTATATTAAAATCTCATTTAATAAAACTTACATGCAGAACAAAGCACTTACAAAAAACATGTCTAATATTTTAAATAATCTATTAGATAATTTTAAAGTTTTAATTTAAACACGCAAGAGTATTAAAAAGCACACTTGTTTCTCAATTCGCATAATGTTTTCTATAATTTTATTAGACATATCGTTACACGATATCTTTAAGAAATAATATAATATTCTTTGAAAAAAGCTTTATGACCCTAAAGCCAAATCTCCATTATTACTAGAAGGGCCCTAAGGGGGCCCAATTTGGATCTTTTTGACATTAAAATCGCTGCTGCCCCCTTAAAAGTTTTTTTGCGGCGCCAACGTTTTATGACTTTTCCTATAATTGGATACCTAGTATCTATGCGAAATTGTTTAATAACTGTAAAAATGTGGCTAGGGTCCAGTTTGGACCCTCCGGCCTTCTAGAAATGCGGTTTTTCAGGCCAATCAGCGCTCCATCACTGTTTTATTCTTCAAAAAAAAAATGAGTAATTTTTATAATATAATTTGATTAATTTACTTCATATTATTATTATAATTCGCAACGTTGTTCTCGACCCCTCAAAACCAATGCTCCATCAATGACTCAAGAAGTACTTCACCCGAGATTCTACTGTACTCGGAGAATTATGTTCAATTTTTATCAACGGGGTTTCAAATACTTTTCTGTCTTTATAGATTTCATTTTCAAGTTTGACATTATCAAAGAATATATATTTTTTTATAATAGCTTAGACACTTTAGGACCCTGAAGCAAAATTTACACCAAGGTCTTCAGAGGTCCTTCACCCGACATTACTTTTCAGTGAAATATGGTCAGTTTTTTTCGAGGTTTTTTTATAACTTTAATCAATGTTTACAAATTTTGATTCTAGGCTTGATCTTGATACATCGATTAGCTCTGTTTCCAAAATAAAAAGTTTTATAAGTGTTTCAGGTGTCAGTGCCAATTATCCATTAGGATGATGAGAGGCCATTCACCCAAGATTCTACTGAACTCAGAAGAAGATGCTCAGTTTTCAATCAACGAATTTTATTTTCTTTATAGATTTTGTTTAAAAAGTTGTGTTCAAATAGGATAAAAGTATTTACAATTTAGTACTTTAATGCATTTTGAATCAGAAGTCTAGGAAATGAAAAATAAAAATATTAAAAAATGAAAAGTTTCAAATTGAAGCATTATTCCAATTAAAAAATTGAATGTTGAAAGACTTTATAAATTAAAATGATTCCGAAATTATTTGAAAATCAAATAATGATAAATCGCAATTCTTTGGGAATGAAGCCTTTCGAAATTGAACAATTCAAATTCTAGTATTATAAATTCAAAATCTGGAGCTTGAAATTGAGTCATCTAAAATTAAAACGATAACCATTCAAAACTAATAATATAAAATTGAATTAAATTAAAATGCACGTTATGTTAAATCAAAGCTTTCAAGATTGACAATTGGAATAGTCAATTAACAGCTGGAGAAACATGATCAAATGTAAAAGCTACTGGAAGAAATACGTCAATTCTTATAAATTGATTTTAAATTTACACTGAATTTATAAAGCAGTAAGTTTTCTTATAAATTCAGCCACTTCCTCCTTAGTTCTCCCATCTCAACCTACATATATCTGATATTTATAGCATTGAAATAGACTACGATCCTGTTATGCATTTCCGAAGGAGAAAAATAAAAAGCTAGGATCGCAGGAGCAAAAAATCGCCACATCCTGTACTGGACCCACCCTATTTCAGCCACATCGTGCGTCTTCAGTCTGGTCCGAATCATGCCTACCCACCTCTTCGATCTTTTTTCAATCGTTTTTTACCGCCACTACACCCTCATGTCCTTCCCAGCTTCCAAAGTTTTTGCATCGAACCGTACTCAAATTACGAGGCACGCTCGATTGGCACACGAGCTTTTGGATGAAAAAGGTTCCAACTTTTTTTATTCGATTGCACATAATACTTCGAAAGGAAATGTTTGTCTTTGGCGTATTTTTTTGATTGTAGGAGGGTAGATAGTATTTCGGTTGCAGGAGAAATGAGGAAAATCGGAAAGTTGAAAACTGAAAAGAGTATCCTTATTTAGAGCTTAAAAAGACAATTTTTTCCATTTCTCTGTTGAACGTTTTACCTATGTGGTTTTCTATCACATTTAAAATGGTGACAATACTGTGAAACAAATGAAATTTTCTATTGAATTTAAGGTTAAGACGATTTTCGTTTGTCATGAAGGAATCTTTTTGCAGCAAACATTATCTTTTTGTGAGTAACTTCATCTAATATTCTAGGCAAATAATTCTGTTTATAAAAAAAAAGATTCACAGAGAAACATGCAGATCTGTTAAGATCTGCATGCAGATTTGTATCAGTATGAACAGATCTGCGTGAGATCTGCTATCTATTTGAGATATGAGACGCAAAAATATGTATATGTTAAACTAGCGTCCAAGATGTTGGACTGAACATTCAAGAACATCATTGATGTTAAAGTCTTTGTGCAAATTCAGGAAAACGCCACACCTCTATCGGCCTCTTGATGAAGTTTATAGTCAGTTTCATAGAAAATGCTGTCCACATCTATTACTCACTTTATGAATCTTATAGTCAATGTTTCATGTCGTATGTAAATTTGTGGACAATTATGATTATTGATATTTTGGGCATATGATTATAATTAAATAATACTATAAACTGTTTGGATATAGTAAAATTACTCATACATGTGTTGTGCCCTGTCCAAAAAAAAGCCTTCGAGTTGAGAAAGCTTAGAGTTTCTTACTTGCATATACTTTTCAATAACCACAAAATTTAACCTTTACCCTCTGCTTTAACATCTAGAATCTAGATGGCTGTTTTATAGTAGAAAATAAAATATGTTAACCATAAATATCTGGATGTTGAGTGTGAACATTCATTTTTCTCAGTATATTCACATGTTTAAAAACGAAACAGTCAAGTGGACGATGTTTCTATTTCCAGGCAAATTTATTTCTGAGTGTCCTACTTAAGCGATTACCAAACTTTTTTCGATCTTTCTGGGGAGCGGTAGGGCCGCCACCTTCAAAATTTTTTCATAATACTTAAACCCAAGGGGGGACACTTGACAGATCGTGATGCGCGCATGTGCTGGCTTGTCGTGGTCAACCTTCCCATTATAAGAAAATTAGAGCCGATTAGGAAAAATGGAAAATTTAGTTAAATATTAATTAGCGAATTTTAATAGGCGGTTAATAACTTTAAAAGTTATTGCACTTTTGTTACGCAGCAAATTAGTCCAGTAATGTAATTTCTTGGAAAAATTTAGTGAAAATATTACCGATTTTTATGAACTTTTTTTCCATATTTCTAAAATTATCTCACGAAATTGATTCAGCTCATTTAAATTTAATTGTGTCATACCTTCATAACTTTAGTTATTGTAACAGGTCTCAATCTCAGAACAATGAAAGGCATTCATGCTAGGTCAAAAAAAATAGTCCCATGCTCACAGCGGAGACCCTGCATTGGAGCCTACCGAGCTACCCGGCCCGGGGTGGAATCCTCCTACTTCCGGGTAGCCACCCTACCCAGTATAGCAGTTTGGGAATCGCTGTACTACTACAACCAAAAACTGAATCAAGGAGCTTAATACAACAATCTTTCCATTTTTTTTTGTAATTTTCTATTTCATGAGGAAGGTGCAGAGCCACACATAAGATATGCATGAAACGAAAATTCTCATAAAAGGAACTTTGTGATAAAATCGCAGCACCATTGCTCAATAAAGACACTTCTTGACTAATGGATAAATGGACAAATTGCATCAATCCCAGAATAAACCTCATTCCACGAATTGTTCTCCAAAATCTACAACATCAAGAAGAATGTCTAAAGTCCACACGTCATTAGATACAAACGCCTATGAAATTTCCAGAGGATGAAGGATCAGAAGGGTGTCTATTTTTAACAGTCACGTTTGAAGGCACTATGTGGTTTAGCATAATTCGCTAAGAAGCCTATTGCCCTAGTAACGGTTTGGCCACCTTTTTTCTTCCTCTGGGGCCTCTTTCTTTCCTCCATTAGCTTTCATATATAAGAATTAGCAATTCAAATAATTAGGCGTCACGGTGAAAAGCACCGAACAGTTCCACGACGAAGACGTTAATTTGAAGGATCGTTAAAGCGGTACCTCAATGTGGCATGTCCATGGCAATTGGTGAAGTTTTACGATCCGCTGGTACCGACTCCAAGACAAATGATGAACAGTTATAAACACAACGGTGACTTTTTGACCTAAATTCTTTAACGATCCGCTGATGGCGTCACGAGTCCTTGACCGTGGTTGTCGATCACATGCGTTAGTATATCTGGACCGACCGAACAACTATGCTAGTCGCCTTTCAGGTACATACTACAGACCGACCCCAGCTGTGATTCGACTCCATTGCATTTGCACTTTTCTATCGCGTATTCGCGGTACCATTCTAGCAACGTCGTTGCAGAGTGCGACTTGCATTTTAACACCGGCATAAAAGTGCTTGGCACTCATCGACGTCGATTGGATAGCTACTTGGCTTCACTTCCTTGTTGCCAATTGAAAATTGTATGGAAATGTGAAGAAAGGTGTTGGATGGCAACTGTTTCCTTTGCTGAATGCGAAAAACTGTTGGCTTAAACTTTGGACTTAGAGAGTTTAGTTTGTCGAAAAGATGATTTAAATGGAAAATATATTTTGCAAAAAGTAGGGAGAGTTTATCTTGTAATATTGGATTAAAAAAATGGTCAGTCTTTTAGTTTTCTATATTATTTGTTTTAGTTTGGCATATTTTTCACCAAAGTCATTGTCGAAGCTATGATGATGATTTCATATATATCTTTCAATAGCAAGTTATAAAAAACATTTAAGGGTAATTAATTTTTTTCATATAAATCCTGAAACATAATAACATGATAACATAATTCAATTTGCTATTGTGTTTATGAATCAATGCAGACAGTCTAGTTGAGTATCGTTTGGGATCAGTGTTTCTTCTAGTTTTCCAAGAAGGGTTTTCTTGTAGTTCAGCAGTACCATCGCCATAAAGAAAGTAATCATTAAAGTTCCAGAATAGGTTTCAAATATTCTTCTTCTGTAAAACACGTATCAATTTTTGATTTTATAAAATTTAGAGCAACTTCCAAGATTTGAATCTATTTGTCAGCTTAGCTATTTATTTGTCAGCTTACCTGGTACCAAATGGTATGCAAATTTAAATGAAAACCTGGTATGCAAATTTAAATGAAGGTGTTGGGTGGCAACTGTTTCCTTTGCTGAATGAAAAAATTGTTGGCGCAAACATTAAAATTAGAGAATTTAGTTTGTCGAAAAGGTGATTCAAATGAAAAGATCGTGTCAAACATAGGAAGAGTTTATCTTGTAAAATGAGACTCAACAAAAATGTTAAGTTATTTTATTAGAATATGATTTTTTTCGTAAAGGTGATCAAGAGGAAAAGAAATTTTTGATGAACATTAGTCAATCCTTTAGTTCAATATAATATTTTTTCATATTAGCATATGCTTGACCAAAAAGTCACTTTATCTGATATTTGCAGATATTTGAGTTAAATATCGATCAGGATGAATGTTTCATCCAGTTTTCCAAACGGGTTTTTCTGCAGCTCAGCAGTACCATGATGATGAAGAAAATAATACACGTATCAATTTTTAATATAGAAGATATGGATCAATTTCCTAGATTCAAATCTATTTGACAGTAGATGATCCTAACTCTGTAATCTAAAACCAACTTATTATCAGGAATAGTTCAAGAAAGCTAGATTTTTCTACAGGCTATAGTTGATACAAGAATGCAGTGGTTCAATAGCACCATTATTTTCATTCTTACCTCATTTCCAATCGAATCGAAGCTACCGAGAACGAGAGCTTGTTTGGCAGATTGACAAAAGTGGAAATTCAGAGTCAAGAGAAAAGACGTAAGGCACGTAGTGCTATGCTCGTTTTCATTACAAGAAAGGATTCAAGTTCTCTGCTCGATTCTTTGCTGTTGTCAACCAACGTTCACGAAGGTATTGAGGATTGCATAATTATTCTAGCCATGCAATGGTAGTGTTTCTTGGCCAATGGGACTGTGGATCTATGGGACAGTGGAGGTTCTATCGAGTTGTCCTCATAGAAGCCACGCCTCGTGACCCAGACTCCCACGTAACTGTTTTAAAACATCGGTAGTCAGTTCAAGTGAATCGATGTTGCAAAGAGAAAGAGAAGAAAAAGATAGAAAATGAGAGAGACGGAGAAAGGAAGACAAGGCTAGAGAGATGCAAAAAATAAAGAAAGAGATACGCGTGCAAGTCAATATGAATTGCATGCAGTCGATTCTTGTGTCGCGCTTCATCGCTCATTTTCCGGTCGCACATACTTGGCTATGACTATGACGTTAGATGCTCGAGGAATTTCTCTTATGAAATTATTTCTCCGGGATTGCGAATTTTTCCTTGCGATAAACTACTTCTGTGACGAGTCATTGTTGAAGTTCGAATTCTTGAGCTATTGCTTGAATTCAATATTTCTTTGTTTTATTTTGCAGTAGATGGTTTTTAAAAGAGATAAGTTTGTATAAATAAATATCCTAGGTAATGAAAAAAGTTAAAAATGAAGCTTTTTAGTTGATGAGTGATAAACTGTTTAAAAATGTGAACATATATTTTTTGTTATTGCTGCTACTATTTGGAATTGCATTTAGTTATTTATCTGATCCTTTTCATTTTTAGACTGACCTCGAAGTCAAGTCTTTCTTCAACTAATTCTAATGATTAATAAGAAATGATTGATTCTGGTAACTGCTCAGGGTCAATATAAAATTATTGATTGATCAATCAAACATCTGAGAAAATTACTAAAGAGGAAATAAGATGGGAGTTGGCTGCAATTTTTTAAATGATTTTTTTGTATGCTGTGCCATTATAACAAAATATAATTAAGTTGTACTTTTGTATTTCTATTAATATTTCTAATAAGTCCTCTTGGACTCTCAAATAATTTAAGACTTGAATTCTCTTGGAATCAGTAATTGATTGCTTGACTTAGAAAATAGAAACGTTTTAGAATTTTACTGATGGTATAATTAAAAAAAAAATGAATATTTGCTGTGCTAAAGTCAAGCATAGTGAAAATATTCACTAATCCTTTAGTTATGTTTATTTTTAATTTTTTAATAAATGAATTAATGGAAATTATTTTCATCGCAAGTAAAGTCAAATAGTCCAATTATATGAATAATTCTAATTTTTTTGTGAAAAGAAAAACCTTAGTAGATTTTCATTAGTAGACAGTGAAAATTTTACTACTTTCGACTTAGAATTCGAAGGAATGATATTATGATTAAACTTCTTAAAATACTTTTATTTTGTATCAGGCAATTCCTTTCTAAGGAGTTCCTGTTTAAAATTGTTCAATTTAAAGAGACTCTTTTAACTCTAAGAACTTCAAATTATAATTTTTAAAATATTTCAACCCAGGTGAAAAAGTTATTATAGTTTGTATATAGTGGGTAAGACAATAATATTTTTTATTTGTTTTATGAACTTTTCTATGTAAAACAAATAAAAAATATGAGTGTTTTTGTCCACTATATATAAATGATATATAACTTTTTCACCTGGGAGTTTTAAGTGGTTTTAAAACTTTTTAGGACTTCGATACTTTAATTTAGAAGGAGGCGGGAAGCTCTTTTTTTTGCTCTCCCGACGCTCAAGCTATAAAGCCTGTTATGCCACATTGGTCTTATGTGCCATTTACTTTCAGTGGTTTAAGACTATAAATATATTTGTAGTTTCAATATTCCAAAAATTAAAAAAATTTCAGTTTGCTCTAGTAAAAATTTAAAATTATTCATTGGTGAACATAATTTGAATCTTATTTTTATAAATCGAATAGTTTTCATTACTCTATGTATTTCGTCTAATTTGCATAACAGTTTCTGACCCATCTGCTGTTTTTCGATAAATGGACGGGTGTCGAAGTTTTAGATTTAGAGCGTAAAAATGCGACCAATTTTCCATCTCATTTGCACATAGTAATACAATATTACAATATACACGGACGTCGGTCAAATTAAGGAAAGAAAAATGGAAACTAACCACATGCCCAACAGGGCGTCTATCCTTCATCCTCTAATTTCCAGGAGGTTTACACCGGTCCATTCTAATCCCATTCAAGAATGAAAATGGTACACGCGCCCAGCAGATTATCGTCGAATATCCTCAGACACTTCTGACCACTTTTGAGTCCTTTTTTCTCTAGGCAGTGGTCACCTTCGTAAAGCAAATTCGCTGTATGCTCAATCGTCCATGGTGACAGCTGAGTTGCGATTCGATGCATCTAATTGCCAATTAAAAAAGATATTTTTCACAGTAACTAGAACCTCACATTGCTTTGTGAATGACCCGCGGTCAGTCCGATTCTAAAAATTCGGAAATCTCTATTGAAAAGAAGGCTTTCAATAGTTTTGCTATTATTCATTTTAGCCAATGTCCACGCTTTCAAGGGGTTGAAAATGCATTGCTTTTTAGCCCTTTTCTCGCCCAATAAATCTAGAGTGGGGTGTATGTTATTTTATTCAAAGACGCTTATAAAAAGTTTACGATATTGTTCTCGAGAAGTATAGTCTATTTTTATTATACGTTCTTGTTGTTATGAACTAGATTTGGAAGAACAGCTGAGGATTATTAGAGAAGTTTTTAAAGTAAGATGGGTAAGAACTTTCTGAGGGGGTAAACTTGGGCTTGGGAATTAGAACTTAGTTTTACACCTTTATTTTTTAATGCGTTTCTTGATTTCTTCATTTTTATGATAAGTTTACACCTTAAAAAGAGACAGAATCTATTTTTTAAGAGAAAAACTATTTAAAAACCACAAAAATAATTTAAAACCTTTAGAAAAACAATTTTATGAAATGTTAAACAAATGATTACAGAAATATTACAAATTCAAAAGTGTGTGAATAATTTACGAATTACTTTAAGAAATTTATTGGGTCTTAGCATTAAAGAATTAACTCATGTGTTTTAAAACCTTCTACAATGAAACCGTTCTTCAGAGAAAACCTCGGAGAATACATATTATATTCTTAACAATTACGAACCTAAAACCCTAAGACTTCATATTAAAGATTTCATCATCATTAACTATAGCAATATATTTACACTGATGATTCTTGAAAATAAATGTAATTGGAAATTTGAAATCTTAAAATTAATTGCAGAAATTATTTTCGTCATGAAAAGTAATTTTCATTCATATCTAAATTAAAATTCGTCTGTGAAATCACTTCCTCCTGATTTTATTAATACTCTACCTTAAATGTTGCATCATTCAAGTAATTATGTTTATTTCAAATTACTAAACCTTTAAAAGAGAATAATAAAATTTTTTTCGATCCCGGGTTTATTTAATCAAAAATTCTTTAAACATCGAGTACATACTATGTTAAAAGGATTGATCTGAACTATAATTTTCAGTAGAGTAATAAAGAGTTGACGTGTCAAAGCGGAATAAGTAGTTACACTTATCCCGTTGGCGGTCATTATTTATTTTCTCTGCTTATTAATTCTTTTCTGAACATATTTCTGCTTGCGAAATTATAGAAATACACAAAGGCAATGAAAGACTGCATTTTTTAGGATAAAAAACATAAAATTAAATTATTTTCATCTTTAGTCCCGTTTTACATGGATGTCTGAAATAAGTATAAATTAGCAAAAAGTAAACGGACATTAGAGACCAATTGTGTTGATCAAACTCACACTTTTTCAGAAAATATTGCACATTTAGTACAATACCACTTATAGTTATGTAAATAAATAAAAAAATATATGTATTTTAATATTTTATTTTCGACTACGTACCTGCAAGTATACATATTCCCTGAAAAAAGAATTTATTTTATAATGTAAATAGTGATTCATATCTTGTGAGCGATTTGATATTCAGCCGGTCCGTATAATTTGGTCAGTCTATCTAGGCAAACTTTTTGTCTCGAAAATTATTGCGCACATGACAGTATTTTTTTAATTGGAAACTTTCGAATAAATAAAACTGAATCAAAACGATGTAGAATGGCCAGATTTTTTATTACTGTATCTTCAATGGTTAATTTATTCCCTCTAGGGGTTGAATTGGAACACAATTTGTATGTTGGCGGGAAATGTCAACTATCGAACAAAGTTCGATCGGGAATTAAAAAAAGAAGAAACGATCTATTGCGAACGAACAGCGGGAATTATCAGATCGATGTGAATCACACATTATTAAATTTATTAATTATTAATTCATTATTTAAAAAATTTCAGGATCAACTCACCATTAAATGATTCAGAATTGCAAAATTTTACACTAAATGCCTTGATAGTCAATTTTATATTTATGAATTTAGATATAAATTTTCTGAATTTGGTTTTAATTTTAAGGAAATATCATTATTTAAAAAAATGAGAAGATTTTAGAAACAGGCAATATAAATTGCATTTATTTTTATTTGAAAATGTTCTAAAATATTAAAGATTTCAAATTAAACTTTTAAAAAACCGTTTCAAATTAAAAGACTTAAAATTATACAATTTATAACTTTGGAATCATATATAGCGATCTTGTTTTGTATTGTTTTTTAAATTTAATTTCTAACGATTAAAAAATGGACAGGTTAAAAATTGTGTTTTCACAAATTTCCAATTATTCCTTTATTAAAATTGAAATGATTTTAGTTTGAAAAATATAATTAACAATTCAATTTTTTTTTATTCTTAGAGGTTAGAAATATCTACTCAAAATACTTTAAATTTTAAAGGGATTCAGTACAGCAAATTTTTACTATAGCGATTCATAGAACGAATTTTTATTATAATTCAATTTTAAATTTAGATAATTGAACAGTTTTACATTTTTGACAGTGAAAATTACGGTTTTTTGGTTTATTTGAGAAAATCTTGTCTAATTAATTACAATGTTAAGTCATCATTTTTAATGTAATAACAATTTAAAAACATTTTTTCACATTAGCAATTTTGAAACATAAAATTGTTTGATTCGGAACCTGTTCAATTCAAAATCGAGACCACACCCAGTGGGCACAAGTGTTAAATAACATCTTTAGAACGGCTTAAAAATGTCCTAAGTCAGTCCATATAATGTTCCATAAACATACAATATTCCAGAGATGGTTTAAAGACATAATTCGAACATAAAAGGTTTTTAGAACATTATTTGGTCCCACTTAGGACAGTTTTTGAAACGTTCAAATAACGTCTTTTGACTTGTATATCTATTTAATTTTCATATGCATTCAATTTGAAATTAATAATTATTATTATGGATATGTTCTGAAAGTAGCGAAAATTTGTTTTCGAAATGTAAAAATGTTGTTATCAAATCCTCAATAAATGCAACTGCCTGATTGGCTAGTTCTATATGGAAATCTCTGGTCAAGTTTCGTGTTTTCCAAATTCTGCTATCACCTGACCAATCAATATTAATAAGGTGTAGAAAAATTTGTTTCAATGATTGTCTTATATAAAAAACAATTAATTTTGAATATAGGATATCATCCTTCCTGTTCTTAAATAATTATTTCTTTATTTATTTGAGAACAATTTTAGACTGCTACTAATTGGCTATCACTGAGTGTAGATTTCTTAATCTCTTAGTGTTATATTTTTATTATTACTTGAGTTACCCTTAATTTAAAAAAAAACAATATTTCAAGTGTAATCTGGATTTTCAATTATCAACTCTTGTTCCATTTCCGCGTTGGGAACACAATTACCAATGAAAATGCAATGCACTGGGACTTGAGTTGAATACCGGTTTTGAGCATGGCTTACAGTAGCCTTGAAACTAAATCCAGACCGTCCGAACATAAACAGGCATAGCCGTTGAACGATTTCTATGGGATTTAGGGGCATGGCGCAACCTGATGTAACAAACGCGCTGAGAGTGCGGCGTTTGTAACGCATCGGAAACCGTCACGGCATCAATTCACAAAACGCTTCCTCCTTCTAATTTCGGACATTTTTGTCAGCAAAGCTTCATGAATGAAAAATGATCCCCAAATTATCAGTATCTTCAGCAATGTTATCAAAAGTTATTGATACTGAAGAAAATGGTAAAATCGATTTTCGGCAGGTATATTTATTGGCTGCTCTAAATAATGCATGTTGTATATGTATTACGAGCAGATGATTACTCTAGATTATGCTGAAAGGGTTATGCAATTTGTACCCCAACAAAGCGAAATGTAACTGCATGAATATCGCATTGAATTTGGAGAGTTTTCGTTAGCACAAAGATGCAGCACGTGCCTCGTCTCTCTATTGAATTCGCACTTTGAAAGCCCACACAGGATCAGCCATTCAACGCTGTTACGTCCGCGGTATCGGTGGAGATCCGTCCATCCCACTTTTTTCTCACTGAAAAGGACTTCTCTAAACGTCAGTTGCTCCGTACTTCCGGAATAAGGATTCCATCGTTTCAGGAAGAGTTTCAGCCACAACATCGAGGCCTAGGTGGCAACCATAGTCAAGTCATCAAGGACCGTGGATTACGTAGGCGGTACACCATATGGCTTACAAAAGGGATAAAAAATCGAAGGATTCTGCTTTTCATCTCAGCTGACGACGCGTTCTCTTTTTCCGGAAACAGAACGAGATGCAATACGAGATACCATGCGATCTTGGAAGGTGGTCCATCCCTAATGGGGAAGGGAAAAAGAGGACTGAGGGTGGTTTCAAATCGCAGCGCGGAAAGGGTTGCGAACCAGTTTCTGGTACCAGCTGCAATGTGCCACTTGAGGCCGCAGCAGGAAGACGATCTGAATTCTGAAAGAAAGGGGTGAAAGGGGTTTTGAAGGACGAGTCCCTTTCACCTTCCTCGTCTCCCAGGCCGCTTCCTGATTCTTCTTTTGAACGCAGCGGAACACGTGCCGCGCCCGTGAAGTACGAGTCACGTGTCGCGTGCCATGGCACGTGAGCGTCTTGTGCCACGGCCAAGATAACGTCAGGGAATCTTGTCCAAGGATATTCAGGATAAAGAAAATTGGAAAGGATTATCAAGTTCGCTTTCAGCTTTGTTGATCCCAGGTATTCCAGGCATTAGGCTCTGATATAGTTCCTCCGAATCGGCGTAACCAGGAATTTACCCTTCACTCGGGCGGGCCATAACTATCGAATTGTGACCAACCAAATCCTGACTTTGAAAAAAGTTCACTCTTGTAATTTGGATGAGTCCACAAATTTCGGGTTGTCAATATTATAGCAAGCCATTACCAGATTAAAAATTACAATTTCTGCCTTTTTTATAGTAGGCAACTTTTTCATAGTCATTCAAGTAAACGCTGACCTCTAAGGGTTGTCCATATATTAGGTATCGCTGTTTTGAAACATATTCGGACGCTCCCTCCTCCTTGTAACGCTATTGGGTATTCTAATATATAAATTAAGTGGCATATAACTTATGATGCTTCTGTAAATTCACAGTTTTTGACCAATCGGTACCCAAATTTGCATACCTTATTTGGACTCACGGACAGGTCGTAAAATTATTTTGTTGAATAATTGATAATTTTAAACAAATACTTAACCCATAATAAACTCTCAATCATTTTATAATCTATAAAAGAAATGTTTAAATTTTGAAACTTTAAAAACAAATGTTCGAAAATTTAAAACAATATTGATGCAAAAGTTTACTGTGGGATGTATGGAATTTTCATAATAAATTTGAGAAAATAACCATTTTAATTTTTAAAGGCTAATTGACTTCTTAAAAAAAAAGTTGGAAATAATTTTCTTGTTCAACAAATTTTAATTTTTGGAAATTTAGAAGGCTTGCTAATAATAGTGATCGTGACAAAAAATATATGCAATTTTAAAATGAAAATATTTTAACCACTGTTTAAAAAAATTTAGTACATTTGAGAAAGCCTGATGTCAATATGATCGCGATTTCTTGTATGCAAGGTGAAAACTTGAAATGCTGAAGAAGCTAAACAATGAAAAATGACTTCTTTACATTATTATATTTAAATATGAAAAACAATCATTCATGACATGAAAGGCTTTTGCATAAAAAACTAACACAACTATCCTACCATTTGAGCCGCACCATTCACCTTGGGATTATTTTATATTCTTGAAATCAGATCATTTATTTCCCAAAAGGTGACTTTTGAAACATAAGAAAACCCTTTTTTCTACAGAATTCAACCTTCTTCATTATATATTTCTTATGGTTATCTCAAAAAGTATTTCTGCACACCGCAAATATCAAATAGAAATTTCCACTATCATTAATTTTTTTACTTTAAATTTCTATTGGGAGACAGTCACAAGCCAGAACATACTTTTAGTTTATTGTCATAGCGGTAAAATGAAAATGACTGTAATATGTTTCAAATCATCATAAAAGAAAGCTGCTTTGCATAATATTACCTGCAGCAGTGTTAAGTTCAAATTCAAAATAGTGACCATATTTTTCAAAATCATCAATGGCTAATAAAAAAAATTACCATGCAAGCTACGCTGCTTGGGATTATTGCCCATTATCGATAGTATTATAGAAAGTTTATGCATTATGTATTATCATTTATGTAGGGTACTTCTTATTGAAAAATCTATGCTATGTCTACAGTGCAAGTAATTTAAATTTAAATTTTATTTGTACGAGCATTTAGCTATAATTGAGAGAGTTCAAGCTTATCACGACTGAAAATCCACAGGGTATTCAATTTATCTAAAAAAAATCTAACGGGAAATGGAATCGAATTGAAATTTTTGATTCACGGATTCGAACCTTCAAACTGCACGAATTTCTAAGGTAAATTAAGTCTAAGAAAATCAAATAATTATATATTTTTTTGGATAAAAAGTTGAAAAGAAAACTTTTTCATGACATTTTATTTGCTATTCATAATTTGGGCGCGTAAAAAGTTTTCAGTGAAATTGTATATTTTTACTATTATTTCATGCTTATTATGTCGTTGACTGTCTCCTTTTTAACAAGTATACTTGTAAGTCACATGCTCGGTTGCACGAGAAATCTGTCGCGTGTCTATAATGCCATCGTCGATAGTCTATTGGATATCTCAAGCATTTGCAAACGGTTTCGTATAAATAACGTTTACACTTGTCCTCGCATATTGTAACTTCATTCCGGTAACGTTACTCACTTGCCGTTCGTAACTACATGACAATTATTTCATTAGTATGTTGTAAAAAGTCATACTTTAATCGAATTATTGTTTTTTTTTTTAAATATAAATATCCTATTCCTGTAATTTTCTGTAAAGAAATATTATACCGTAAGAATCCAGTATTTTATACAGAAAAAAACTGAGTTTAATCTTTACCCTGATTTCAGGGTAACGATTGTCTGCAACCAAAAATTCCCCAGTTGAGTTATCTTTACCCTGACAACTCAGGTACTTTTCTGAGTTTAATCGTGTTGTCAGGGTAATTTTAAATGTTTACTTCTGGGCCTGGGTAATTTGACTTCTTCTGTTTGCAACCAGTAACACGTCACATATTTACTTTTAAAATATCCCCACTAAAGATAAAAGAAACGAGGGATTTCTTTCGTGGTCCAATTAAAAACGTACAATAGTTTGCACAAACGAATTAATGTGAGAGTTTACCGCTCGTTAGGGAGCACTAGTGAACTTACATAAGTAACCACAAAATTTTAACGCAAATTAAGCAAAGTAATGTTTTCAAAATAAAATGATAAAAAAGGAGTAAACAAGATATGAAACCTGGATATTACCTTAATGAAAAAATGAACTGCAAAGTCGGAAAGTATTATTGAAAAGGAAAAATAAAGGTTTGTGAGAGAGGTACATTTTTAACAACAGTAAACAATCTACCTTACCTGCTGTTGGTCAAGACTTACCTTAATGCCAAATGTTTTGTTTATTTTTTAATGCTACTTTCTAACTTTACAGTTCATCTTTTTCTTAAGCTACAGTCCACTTTTCATATTTTGTTTCATTCAGTTATCATAAATTTCTAGTAAAAACTGTACCTTTCTTACTTAAAGTTCCAAATTACTCGGCCGTTTAAATAAGTTCGGTGGCGCCTCCTAATGAGCGGTAAACTCTCCCATTCAATATTAACTTTGCAAATAAAGCTGTTTAACGGACATAATGTTGAGCTGTTAGTTCAAAGTACTATTTTCGAAATGCAAGGTGCGTATGTATGGCATTTGGGTGTGAAAACACAGGAACACACCGCTTTCTAAAAAACAAACAACTAAGGAAACTGTAAATAATGCCTTGTGCCTGCGTACAATGACAGTTAATCCTAACTCGCGGTAAAATTTACTGTTTACTCGTTCTAACAGGTTATAGCAACCAGTTTACTTCCTACTTAGAGTAATACTTATATTCTAGTTATACCAGTAGGTAAAAATACAAAATTATAGGCAATAATATTTACTTCTAGTTACAAATAAACACTAAGGTTCAAAAACAGTACAGATATTTCGGGAATGCATTAAATAAGCACTTAATAAAAACTTGTCATCAAACTGGATCATTTGTAAAAGGTCGTGACATCACCTTTCCTGATGGCTAAAACTTTCCATAGACTCAAAATATAAAATAATCCGTGGGTCAGTTTTTTGCCCAGCGAAAAGAGCATAAACGCATTGCAGAATCGCAATTCTTAAAAAACATGTTTAGCACAAGATTTACATAATACATTTTCCATTAAACATGCCAATTTGTATGTTTGCATATACATAAAGATTATGATCAGCAGATAGATTTGCATCTTTATCTCACGTAATAGCTTAAAACAGTAGAAAAATGGTTGGACATCGTTGGCTAATGATTCCTGTGCATTGGAGAACGCGGAAGAAAAAGAAGAGAATAAGGTGAAGAAGACCGAGAAGAGACGAGAGAGGATGAGATAAGCGTCATGCCACTAGTCCCTTTCTAAGTAAGAGTGGGTTAAGGCCCAAGGTCCTCCTGTCTTCGCGAAGGCGATCTCCGGATGCGACGGATACCTCCTCCCGCACCTTCGACCTACAGACGGTTGGTGGGCAACTGGGCACCTTACCTAACAGTACCTTCTCTTACGATGCAGCGGATGGACGCACCTATACTCTCTCATCGAATCTGCTAAAATGGATGTGAGAACATATGTATAAATACTTAGGGTCCCATTCTAACAGTTCATTGTTGCCTTATTTCCCCCCTAGGAAAAATTACTTCGCGTAGGTACTCTTCAACGAGTAGGCGCTTCTCACTTTTAATGATCGAACTTAACTCTAAATGTGCTCAATTCATTCTAAATTTATTCTGAATCTCATTGGCTGTTTCAAAACTACACTGGAAATCTCATTAAAGTGCAATTACGTTCTTTCTCTCTCTCTCGGTCCTGCGATCCCTGCATAACCAAAATGTGAAAGACTCAACCTTAGAAACGTTTTAAATGGGAGTTACTTAAATGGGATTCCCAGTGTCCGTATTGTTTTCCTGATAATTTCCACCCAACCCCTTCCGTATGTAACGCTTCTACAACAGTATCTTCATGTAACTTTAACATTAGCGTAACATTCAAGGGACCCCCTACAAGAGTAACGTATTTTTTAATGGCCCCTTATCACGAAAGCAATTTTAGAATGAATCATTTTAGAACTTTATTTGAATTTCACTACCAAAACTGACGTATTTCTAGTTCAATTGTTGCATGGTCATGAACCCAGTTTAGCATGGACACAAAGCCTGTAAGGCTCTCGGTGTTTGTAAATGTCAGGCAAGGGCCAATCATTAATGATGTAACAATATTTGAAAATTGTATGCCCCTTCTATCCCTCATGTAATAATCAAGCCGTAATAAAGTCATCCACACCCATGCCTATGTTACGTAATTTTTCCAAATATTTTCAGCCATGTCTTATGAAATACAATTTACTAACCCCAACTCCCGAGATAAGTGCGTTAGTTGTGTTAATTGTATCAGGTTACGTACTGTCTCGCAATCCAAAAGAAAGCGAGGACCATTTCGCTGGCCCCACCACCCAAGCAGATTAAAGTTTTTTAGGACAAATATTAAGTACAGAATTTGTTCAAATTTTTGCAACCAAAATTAGAATTTGTGCATCACTGGAAGTATCTGATTTCCGAAAAAAACACTGGCGGAGACAGAAAAACGTTTCGCTGACTCCGACATTATCCAAAAACAATGGCGGGACATGCAAAACGTTTTGCTGGCGTTGACATTATCCAAAAACAATTTTATATGATTCCATTATTTTTTTCTTTATATGTTTAAATTTGTAGAACGAACTTCAAAACTTAAAAGCTACCCCCTACGTGGAAAACACTATGGCGGGGCCAGCCAAACGTTTTACTTGCTCCGACAAAATCCAAAATCAACATTATATGGGCACATTATTTTCATCTTAATTTCTTTAAATTTGTGCGACCAACTTCATCCCCTTAAAACTACCCCAAAACTACTGCAAGTGATGAAGAAAATAATGGGCCCATTCAAAGTTTATTTTGGATAATGTCGGCGCCAGTGAATCGTTTTGCTGTTCGCGCTATGGTGTTTGTCACACATGGGGCCCTTTTTGTGGGTTGAAGTTGGTTGTAAATTTTTTTTAAAATTCAGAGTAAAACAGTGCGCCAATATAAAGTTGATTTTGTATAGTTCCGGCGCCAGCGAATCGTTTCACTGGCCCCACCATAGTGATTGCCGCATAGGGGGTAGCTTGTAGGTGTTGCAGTTCGTTGTATAATTTTCAAAAAATTGAGACGAAAATAATGGACCCATATAAAGTTATTATTCTTATTATTATTTTTTATCATACCTCTAAGTCATTTTCCTTTCGGGGTACGCGTGATTTACTCGATTGGGAAGAAAGTCACGTGACACTGCTCCGACCCAGGTTGCTAATCAATCTCTTTAGCAATCACTCCAACTGAAGATCCACACAAAGTCGTCATGCAAGGTTCCCCACTTGGGTCCATTAGTATCCAAGGTCTTTTGTTTCAGATGCTATTCACTCTACTGGCACTATTTTCATTAAAAATTTGCCGTCATATTTTTCTGTCTTGGCATACTTCTTTAACTTCTTTCACGTCCATGCATTTTTTCATGCAAGCTCTCGTGTTTTTTGGGCTTTTTATGTCTCTTCTAATTAGAATCTCATTCACTTATTCTAACCATTTTTCCGCGGTCTGCCTCTGGGCACGCTGCCATTTACTTTACCTTGATACACTTGTTTCATCAGTCGTTCATTTGCCATTCTCTCAAAGTTGATTTTGGATAATGTCAGCGCCAGCGAATCATTTTTCTGTTCCCATTTCGGTGTTTGCCACGCAGGGGGTAGCTTTTAGGGCTTAAAGTTGGTTGATCAATTTTAAACAAATTAATACGAAAATAATGTGCCAATATTAAGTTGTTTTTGGATAATGTCGGGACCCGCTAGTGTTTTTTTGAGAAATCAGGTACTTTCGGCGATGCACAAATGATAATTTTAGTTGAACAAATTTAAACAATTTCTGAACTAAATATTTGGCACAAAAAAAAGTTAAATTTTCGTGGGTGGTGGGGCTAACGAAATGGTCCAAGAAAGCGTTCATGCGACCCGTCCTGCCTAAGTTTGTATTCCTTACAGATATGCAGAAGACAAAGGCAAGTCATGTTCAAAACCGTGCTTACCTCTGAAGTTGAAAGTATCTTAAGCACCAGAATTGTCAAATAATTAGAAGACATTAAAATTAAAAAAAAAATAGAACAATATGGAGCATGTAACAAAGCAAAAATATTTTAAACAACCCTAAAGACAAAAGGTCACCTCTCAGAGATCCGGCAGTATATAGAATCTTTTGCTTTCGTGGCAGAGTCTATATTGGAGAATCCGGGAGTGCAGTGAGCCAATGTACAAAGGAACAAGAGAGTGAACTATGAGTAAAACATTTCACGCAATCAGAACTAGTTGAGCATCATAACGAAACAGAACATAGCATTTTATTTAGAAAAACAAGTGTTATCGTAAAAACACAATATTTTTCCAAAAAAACATAGAGAAGCAATTTAAATCTAAAAAGAATCTGATAACATCAATTGGGACAATGGATATAACACCAATCCGATTTGTCTTTCCGTCCTCCCGGTTTTTCTTTTTAAAGACTTAATGGACCAATCGGGTGAGACCAGTCTCCATGCTGCGGTAGGGCTCTCTGGCCGATCATAGGCATCGTAGAAAGTATATATATAATAACAACATAACCTAAAACTTCAGCATCAAGTTAGCTCTGAAGAAGTGAACTACAATATTTACAAAACGTCAGCTAGAGTCGTAGTTCTGCACACGATTGAAAACCAAAACAGTTCTTTCAATTACGATGAAACTACACCATACTCATGATTTTTTATCCTACAACATCATCGGAAGAGATTTCAAACATCGTATTATATTAACTTATAACATCCTCATCTCATCAGACACTTGATTTAATCCGTGGCCATGATGAAAAATCGGTTTCAAGCGAATAAAATTATTTAAAAAAGAATAAAGTCTAAGAGAGCATCCAGAGGGGACTGTTGTCACGCCCAACGATCGCGGCCGCTGTTTAAGTATAACAGCTTTTGTACCTACAACATCATCGCCAGAGATTTAAAATATCGTATTAAATTAACTTATAAAATCCTCATCTCATTATTCACTTGACTTTGTCCGTGGCTATGATATAAAACTGGAGTCACCCAAGTAAAATTTAGAACAAAAAATGAATAATAAGACGGTACCTCTAAGAAAGCATCCACAGGTGACTGTCGTCACCTCCAACTATCGCGGTCGCTGTTGTAGTAAAGCAACGGTAAAAGACGAACTCCAAACTACACCATGCTGGCAATTTTGTACCTACAACATCATCACAAGAGATTTCAAACATTGTATTACATTAACTTATAATTTCCCCATCTAATCAGTCACGTGCCTTAGTTCGTCGCTACGATCAAAAACCGGGTTCACTCCAGTAAAATTTTGAAGAAAAAAATAATAATAAATCAAATATTTCCAATACATTATATAGTTTAAAAACCCTTGATATTTTTCAGAGCTCTTGAAAATTCCTAGAAATATTTTTTAATATCTTAGAATCTTTAAAATCTCTTGAATTAAAATTCCTCAATTTATTTGATAATTTGCTAAAATCTTTCAAATTCTTTCAAAAATAAAAAATTAAACTTTGAAAATAACCTGAAATTTTAAAAATGATTTCAAATCTCTGAAATGCTTCAAAATATCTTAGTTCTTGCGAATAAATTCTTTGAAATTTCATTAAAATATTACAAAATCTCTTAAGATTCTCTAAAATACATCCAATCCTTCAAACTCTTTTGACATCGCTTGATATTCTTTTTAAGCTCTTGAAGATTCCTTGAAATATTCTTTAAATCCCTAGAAATCCCGTGACGTTACATGAAATCTAATTAAATCTCTTGAAATATTTGAAGTCCTCTAACATCTTTTGCGATCCTGAAAAATTCATTAAAATACCTAATTGAAAACCTTTAAAATCCGTTGATATCGCCGAATAATCTCTTGGAGTCTTTCAAAATATTCTAAAACCTTATTAATCCTATAAAATCCTTTCAAATCTTACGAAAATCTTTAAAACCGCATGCGAATTTTATAAATCACTTTAAATCATTAAAATCCTGGAAAATTCCTTGAAATGTTTAAGATCCTCTGAAATTTTGAAATTCTTTGAAATCGTTTAACAGACCCTAACTTCTTTCAAATCTCTCAAATTCTTGAAATGTAATACTGAAATAACTTGGAGTCTTAAAATATTCTAAAATCTTTCAAATTCATTAAAAGCTTTCAAATTTTTTCTCTAATCTCTGAACTCGATTAAAATATTATAATATCTGATTTAAATGATTTTGCGGATAGTCGCCATTTAAAATTTGTGAAAAATCTTTGGTTTTAGTAATTATACCGATGTAGACATTTATACCTATTTATAACGTTATGAAAATCTTTTATTCTACAATTAATAAAATTTAACGTTGTATATTATAATTTTCGATACATCGATTTTCTATAGGTTACATTTGTTAAAAATATTACTATTGCGAGTAACGACCCCCTCCCGCACCCCATGTGACAGATTGTAATATTTTCCTGACCTCCTCTCTCACAAAAAAAAACTTCAACGTAATTTATGGATAGCCCCTAACTGGAATGTCTAACTATAACACAACCTTGTATATTTTTGTATCATTTATTGCTGCAGCTAAGCGAATCAGGCTGTCGCCCAAACCTGACCATGAATGTGTACGTCTATATCAAAGGGTTCCTTATACCTTTTTTCTAAGTCAGGATGAAATTCCCATTTATGGGTTTGAGTGGCGGATAACAGTAGGACATGTCCTTAATATAACCTTAACATACAACACGAGCACTTATGACACTTGTAAACTTTAAATAATTTTTTCTTTGAAAGCGTTTTTCGATGTTACAACTTCCAAAATGTCCCGGTAACTAGTTTTTTGCAACGTAAAGGCTTAATCTCGGACTTAGAATGTCAGGAATTTATCCATTTACATGCTTCTACACGTAAATCCATAGCAACGATAAGGGCGTTTTGCATAAAGACGAACACAAATATTTATTAAATAGAAATAAAAACATTTTCTCATTAAATACCTTAATCTGTGACATTAATTGCTTCTTAGAAAGCATTCATTTCTTAAAGTATATAATTAAGACGCCTGGTGCAATAATTTGTTATATTTTTTATTGTTTATTGACCTTAATTTTTATTAGTCGACGTGGCACTTGAGGCCAAGTGAACTAAATTTTAAAATTCCAGTTGCTGAGTACCTGATATTTTAAATTATTTTTAGTAACATTTACATAAAATTATTGCACACGTGGACTAAATTCCTGAAATTTGTATAAATAATTGCAAATTAATTAATTCTCATTTAAATACTAATTCTGTACAAAGAGAGTATTTATGTAATCCAGCAATATTAAGATCACATGGGCAATGCACATTGGATGATGACTGCACGATTCTATATGCTTCCATATAATTTTTATTTAGAACGGTTGCATAATTCTAAACTTTAACCATTCGAAAAATCAAAATATTCAAATGGAAGTGTTTGAAAAGAATTAATTCTAAAAAAATTAACAAAAACTTAAAAAGCATTTATTTGAAATGGATACAGCGCGTGACGTTCTGAATTCAACAATTTGACATTTAAAGAATATTTTGTACAAATTTCATAACTTGTGATCAAATTTCGTATAAAAAAAACTTTCAAGGACTGAAATTTATCAGCTAAAAAAAATGATTCGATACGATGGTAAAGAACTTAAGGAATAGAAAAATAACTATTATTTTCAATTCTTTACCAATTAGTTTGAAAAATACATAATATTGTAATCAAGATTCATAAAATATAAGATTTGGCATATTTTAATTTCACAAAAAATATTTTTCATAAAATTATTACTTTCTCATCTTAATGAGAGGGTATTATTTTTATTTAAAAAACTAAATATTGCGGATTTCTTTCAATCTTAAAAGTCTAAACTTCAATTTTTCCGCCAAACTATGCAAAATAAGAAATAAACACAATAGTTGTTCAATCCTAAAATATCTACAAATTTTTTATCAATCATTTTTTATAGAACGCGTTTTTTTTAATTTTCATAAGTTGTTTAACTAAGAAATAACTACAGGTTTGTCGATTATTACTTGCTGATGATAAAAAAAAATGTATAAATTTTTGTTATCAGAGTAGACTGAAATAAAAAATAAAGTTGTTGAAAAAAAGACACTAGGACACGTTTCTGTTGTTGTTTACAATGTAAAAAGTAACATCGAAAATAATCAAAATGAAGTTTAGGGAAAAATGACACAAGCTTCAATAAAATGTTCCATAATAACATTTTTTGCCAGAATTAGATCTAAAAATTTTCTTACGATATTTCTTTGGTAGGATGCACACTTTTTTAATTTTAAAATCAGCACAATAAAAACACGTCTATCTCAATATCAATGCAGATTATGAATTTTAATTATAGACATTTTTTTAAATAACACATTTATTTTTCAGTATAGCGGCGAATAAAGATTATTGCTGAATAAATAACAAATATGAAAGAAATCATGAAATATGAAGTTTATTTTGCAATATTTATGTAAGCACAAGATACGCAATGAGAATGTGCTCGCTAAAGCGGAAAGATATTTAACAAATGAGAATTCACAATCACCAAATTACAATTATCGATGGCTTGATTTTTCATTTTGAAAGGTCGGCACACAAATGTGGGGGAAGTACAAAGACCGAGCATGCAGGACGAGTAAAATTCATTATCGAGCGCGAAGCGCGAGATCGAACAGATGCGAGCCCTTGGCATGCTCCAACTTGCGTGCCGCGCGCATTAAGTTTTGATTAAAATTGTATTTTTTAACAAATTTTTTTTAACGGACCCACACACTTGGTACACTCGTGCTAAGTAGTAAATATAAAAGCTTCTCTCTTTTCCATCGTTGTCTCTTTCTCTATGAAACATATCATGAAAGACTCTTTGTTTGAAAATAATTACATCTACTCTCGAGATTTTTTTCTGTGTCACTTACCAGCTGGAAGATGAAACACGACAATTTTTTTGTTCCCTAGTCTTGAATGTCCCGTTGTGCTGAAGAGTGAAGAGCTTCAGCAGAGACTGATAGCATTTCCTTTGAGATGACCAGTGAGCAGTTACTCGGTTTTTTAGGATTACCAGGGCCCTGTCTGTGAAAGACGGATATCGTAGAGGTCCACGTGTCCGCCGTTGCCATATAGGCCTTTTATGTAGGTAACGTACGTAGGTAGGTAGGTACCCAAGTAAAGGCCTAACGTGCCTTCGGAGATGGGGTCCGTTATTCAGGGTGTCGCAAAGCCAGTTACCGTGTTACCGCAATTCAGGCCACAAAGTCAAAATACAGTTAGCCTTTAGCCGCTTGACAGTGAGAAAGATGCAGGTATGGAGCCCGTTTCGCACACCTTATTATGAAGAAAAAAGAATCCGAGTATGGCTATCATTTGCACCCGACTCACCGTACCGGCAAACCTACTTGTTGAATGGCTTGCATTGGTAGTTTGGTGAAGTGAAGTTACGAGTAACGCTGTTTGGCGCGGCGCTTCAACGTCGCGGCGTAGCGTTTCCGTAGTCTGAGGTTTGAACGATGTCGCGGTACTCGTCTTTCCTTTTCAGATACGAGGAGAAATGGGAAGGAGATTTGCTAAAGATGTAGAGAAAAACGACTTTCGACTTCTTGTTACGGAGATGTTTTTGTGCCATATGCTGATTTCCTTGTTCGCAGACGTCATCGACCTCCTTTTTGACTCATCGAGTCATCTGTTGACTACTTAGTAACCACATTATCACTTTCTTTGTTTTGGCACTCTTCGTGAGGACTGACGCCTCATTTACGAAAATGAGGATAGTTGGTGAAGACTAAGAAATATAATTCTACACTGTGTGTTTTATAAACATTCAAAATATTTTGGCACTATCTTCGAAAACTATTGTTTTGCATCTCGAACTCAAGCCGTACCCGAACCAATTCGAATTAATCCGAAACTATCTGAAGCAACTTTTTAATCCTCTTCAACACTTCTTGAATCGCCTGTCAACCCCACATTCAAACCGAATATAAATCCGGTATTAACCCCATGTTCAATATGAATGAATCCGGGGCTAATGTACCAATCTCTCTCCATCCGTGCATAAACTCCAAGTTGAATCCAAATCAATCCTAATCATATAAACTAGTACTGAGACCTTTTTAAATCCGTACTTTCAATCCTCTTAATCCGTGGCACCTCTTGACATTTAATCGCAATGAATCCTGCACCATACTGAATGAATAAATGTCGATCCGATACATGTGCGAATGGATCACAATCAAATCCACAACAAAATTTCATTCCTTCTTAATCCGATTCCCGATCCGAATGACTGACGATATCTTTTAATCCTTTTTAATCCATGCGCCCAATCTGCTGAATACGTGGCTCTTCCAAAAGTATTTTCAATTCTTTCCAATACGTGACATCAACTTCAATCCGATTTAACCTTTAGAGGAGGGGGGTGGTCGTAATATCGACCACCCAATGCACGCTAACTATTTGATGTTTTCGGGCAAAATTTGTTGCATTGAATAAGGGGGAAATAGGGAGAAACATCCTGGAGACTTTTTGACCTTGATAATCGTTATTCCAAGGTCAAAATTTTTTTTTTGTACTAAAAACTCGGTTTATACACTTTTGGTAGGAAAAAGATGGTCATTCTGACATCAAGAATGATGTCAAGATTTTTTCCATTATTTTGTTAGTACTAGGCACATAAGAACATGCATGTACCAACTTTGACGCTAAAGTAGCAACAAGTAAACAAATGTATCACTTGACCTTGAAATCTCGATTATCAAGGTCACGTCTGCGTTCAAGATTGTTTGCACTATTTTTTTCTTACTCAGCGCCTCAAAAAACATGGGTATGCGAACCATAACGCCTAGATATAAAAAATGACCTTGAGATGGTGAGTTTCAGGTCAAGGGTGCCTTCAGGATTTCTTTTACTATTTTTTTCATACTAAGCGCATCAAAAAATATAGGTACACCAAACTATAACGCTGAAATATCATAAAAGGTTTTTTTTCTATTGGCCTTTACGTTGCGGACGAAGGTGGTCGATATATCGACCACCTGTCAGGTCGGGGACTTGAAATGCGTTTTCTGTTGAAATTATGCATACATTTTTGGTCAAATGACAGCTCGATTTGAACGGAAATTTTCCCGTCCTCTAAAGGTTCATACAAATCAATCCAAACTCGTAATTAAATCCTTCGAAATTTGAATGAATCTGTCTCCTGTTCAAAAATCTTTTACATTTTGACAGTTGTCACGTATGTTTTACATATTTCCGAAAATATCAAAATATATTAAATTTGGTCAATATTAATTTAGAAATTAGTCGAAATTTCTATTCTGAAAACCTTTCTTATTTCAAGGTAGTTAAGGGTATTTCGAGTTAACTGAAAATTTTGATTTTATTTTTAAGTTTAAAAATATATTTACAGCGTTGGTACACTGGGTGGTCGAAGACCATTCACTTTTTTCACGTATTCTTTCCTTATCCTTATATATAGAGAAGCTAGCAATTAATTTCACATAATTTATAACTAACTTGACTGAAATACACTTATTTGTGTTTCTAAGTTTTTAACTATTGCAATAATGCACTATTGAATTATCGGCTTATTGAATCTTCTTTGCATCACTGACTTATCGAAACTTGCTCTCAATTTTTGACAACTAATTGGTTAATTTATTGTGAATTACATTCGATTTTAATGGCGAACTGAATTAAACAATAGGATTAAAGTCTAAGTATAAAGCTGCAGCCGTATTTTAAAAGAATGACTATCCAAATTTTTTAAATGAAAAATTAGGTTTTTTATCTTTGGATTCGTAATGAAAAAGAAAATTCATCTGCATGTGAGGTAATTAAATACGGAAATAATTAGCCCTAGGTGAGCTTGTTTATTTAAATAGATTTTGTAGAAATCTTAAGAAATTTGGTCTATTAAGTGCCAAAAATGCTTCGAAAAACTGCTGAATGCACTGATACTTTTATTGACGAAAGTCATGCACCCAGTAAAGGTAAAGGTCTAGTTTCAGGCGATAAATGGATACTGCTTGTTTGGAATGCTAGAGGGGTGAATGATCTTAAGATAAGAGAATTACGGGAAACTATGCAGGTAAGCAAAGTAGATATTTTATGTGTACCTGAAACGAGAAAAAAGGGATGCGACACTAGAAACATAGATATCGGGGTGTTAGAAGGTTGACTTGATTTATGATTAGCAGTAGATAGTGAGTCACACGACAGCCAAGGGATAGGTTTGATTATGAATGAGAAAGTAAGAGAGCATGTCAAGAAGCATGGATTTGTATCTCCCAGATTTGTTTGAGTTAGAATGAAATTGGGAATCAAAAGATTATTTATCAGAGGGTGTTACGCTCCACTTGTTGGTGCTAACCCCGTGCAGAAATTTTGGTGTGGCGCCGGTTGGGCGCCGATCTGTAAATATGTGGGCCCGATAGGATAGTCTGCCTAGCGCCAGACCGTAAATGAAACGCCCTACCCAACTGGGCCCAGATCTGGGAATCCAAAATAGGGACCCGATCTGGCCCAGCCATGACCCCTTTAATTTTTTATTTCTATAATTAGTCAAATTTCAAAAGTTTTTATATTATTATTTTTTCAACTTTGTATTTAACAAAACTTCAATTTTTCAATATTCTACATTATGTATCATTATACATTATATCTCATTTTCAATACTCTACATTACATTATTGGTTTGCATTGCTTGAATTTATCGATAAGAGTTTTCATTTTTAAGAAAACTATTATGCTTTGACAAACAATGTGCAAATTTAGAGCTATTAGACATATACACACAAATTAATTTTCATTATAAATATTTTTGAATCTTCGTAATATTCTTTTGGAATGATTTTTGTTTGACTAATGCACATGGGGTACGTGGAATGAAATTTGAAAAGTTAGTTTATGTTCGAGAAAATATAAAAAGAATTTAATTTATAATGCTACTAATCCGGAAATTCATACATTTAATATAAGGTAATGTCTATTTTCATAATATCAGCAACAAAATATAAAATTCTAAAAAGCTGGAAAACATTTTTTTATTCACATAAATAGTAAATGCGCTCAAAATGAGGACGCTTTCTCGAATACATTGCTGGAAATCTTCATAAGCTAAAAATGAATTGTGATGTTGATTCTAGCGAATTAAAGCTTACCTTTGCCTTAATTGTGGATATAAGAAATCTCACCAATAATTCTGTGAATCCGAACTCGCAATCTACTATTTGCTTTTGGTATTTTAAGTTCTATCAAAGAAAAACAATATCACGACGATAACAGAAAACTTGACATAATCTTGTTTAACCTAACCCGACCTGACGTGGTTATGATGCGAGCCACATGATCTGCATCCTTGGGGGCACATGTGGAAAATCCGATCGGGCCCAGATCGGAACTCGGGAATAAGTTGGGAAATTTCTGCACGGGACAGTGAAGTAAAAGACGCCCTCTGCGGCATTTTATATGGTACAATAATTTCTTGCGATCATGGTGAAAGAATCATTCCACTAGCGAATATGAACGGATGGGTCGAAATCCAACAGCTGGGTACAGAAAGGGTGCTAGGTAATTTTCGAGATCGACGAACAAATGATAACAGAAAAATATTAGGTAGCTTATGCTTAGAAAAGAGCTTATTATTCACAAATACTTGGTTCAGGCAAAAAATGATCCACATGTACATCTGGTTTAGAGGAAATAGCCACAGTATAATCGACTTCGTTGTTGCGGATAAAAGACTAAGTTAACTAGTAAAATAAGATACAAGAGTCATAAGGGGTTCTGAATGCAATACTCATAATTACCTTCTAGCCTTCAAAATAAACTTAGATCAGGGATGAAGAAGAGAGGGAACCAAAAAAATGAAGCAAACGCGAATCAAGATTAAGAATTTAACGAAAACCGAAAGTGCAAACAGAATTTTCAGAATAAGCTTATAGATATTATAAACATAAAGGGTGCATCGGATATGATACAGGATGTCATTGTCAGGAGTGCAACTCAAGTTTGTGGTACTGCGGTTGTAGGAAGAATGTCTGAAGATGCATGGTAGAATGATTAAATTCAAGCAGCTGCCCAAGAAAAGAAAATAGCACATGAAAGATAGTTGAAAATCACAGAAATTAGCGATAAGGGAAAAAATAGACTTGAAAATGATTACAACCACAAAAAATAAGAAAGTTAAACTACTAGCTAAGGAAAATTAAGATGAAATCAGAACAAAAGAAGAGACGAAAATTCAAAGCGACTTAGAAGGAAGTAAGAAACTGTTTTATAAATACACTCTGATCAATATGAAGCGAGGTAAAAGTACCGAGTTTGTTAGCATGATACAGAGCAAGGGTAAATGCTATATGATATAGAGGGGATACAAGACGCTTTGAGAAATACTTTTAAGGAATGATAGGGAGATGAAGCTTATCGACAGCGCAACTAAGATATAGAGCATGATGAGTTAGAAAACTCAGTTAAGAGAGTATCTGCTTTTGAGTTTAGGGATATAATTAAAAACTTCAGAAAGGCTAAGGGAACTGCAATAATTAAGGAGGTATTAGCTCATTAAGTACCGTAAGTAAAATATATTCAAAAAGATTTATTCGTAGGGTAATGAAAATAATATAAGAAAATATATGGGAAACTCAGAGTGCATTAATGCCAGGAAGATCATGTATGGATCAAATATTTAGCTTGAGATAGTTTTCTGTGTATTTGTCGATCTAGAAAAAGCCTTTGACAAGGTGGATAGAAGTAACCTTTGGAAAGTCCTGAAAGAGGACCGACTCAATGGATGGTCTTACAAGCAATATAAACGATATATGCTAGTAGCAAAGCGAGTGTAAGGGTTAATTGGAAACTGAGTGATGGTTCAATATTATGCAAGATGTTATATAAGGATGTGTTATGTCATCATGGCTATTTATTATATACATGGTTTAGAGCATTATTTCTTATACAAGTGGCGATGGGAAAAATTTGAAAAAATTTGTGAGTATGAGGAAGACTGTTGTGAACCAGTCTCAGTTGAGAAATTTAAAAAAGAATACAAATTGTTGCTTAAAAGTATAAAAATACATCCTTTCGGGAGACTCACGAATTTTTTCAAATTTTTCCCATCGCCCATTGCATAAGAAATAATTTAAAATCAACGTCAAAAAACGAAGATTATAGTGGTTGAAGGAAAGGGTGAGAAAACAATGTGCAACATTATCCTGAATGATGAGAGAATATAACAAGTTGATAAGTACGTATATATTTGTCATGGGCAGAGCAAGGCTCATTATTCGAAGTAAAAATATATTAAGTGAAACTAAAAGGGCGAAATATAATTCTATGCTTATTCCGACTACGCTGAGGGGTAGCCAGACCTAGACCTGTAAAGAAAAGGATAAGAGGACAATACAAAAAATTATGGTTCATTTAACCAGACTTCTGGTTAAATATGCCCTTACTATTTTTTCTGGGTAGTGTAGCCAGAATTCTGGTTGAATTAACCACAAATTCGAATTAAAACAATCAGAATTTTGATTACTTTAACCAGGAATATTAATAAGGGCATATTTAACAAGAATTCCGGTTGATTTAAGCAGACCTTTTTTTAATGTAAAATTAACGCGATTAACATCAAATTGCTGCGCATGATATGCGGTAAAACTCTGATGGAAAAAGTGAGTAATGAGATAATCCTTAAAGAATATAGCCTAGAGGAGACACTAATTGACATATATGAAAGAAATTCCTTGAGTTGGTTTGAGCATGTTAAAAGAATAAAAGATGAACGACTAACGAAACATATGTATTAAAGTAAAGTAAGTTGCAGCGTGCCTAGAGACGAACCGTAAAAGAATGGTAAGAGCGTGTGATTGACACCCTAGTTTGAAGAATCGTAAGAAGCCATAGAAACACAAGAGCTTGCATGAACAAATTCATGGACGTGAAGAAGCTAAAGAGGTATGCCACACCAGAAACGTGTGGCGACAAATAGTTTATAAAAAGAGTGTCCGCGGAGTGAATGTCGCCTGAAACAAAACACCTGGGATATTAATGGGCCCGAGTGGGAAACCTCACATGACTTGTTTGTAAGGCTCTTCACTTGGGGCGATTGCTATAAAAATTGATCAAACACCTGGGTCACCATTTTCGAGTTACAAAGAGTTATGTATCAAGTATGGGCTTCTGCATGGAAATTTCTTTCGGCGAAGTCTAAATACACAAAAAAATCAGGTTTTCTGAAAATTCCATTTGTGGAGTGCTCCACAGAAACTCATGAAAAAATAGATTGAGTGCATAAATTTCAGTTTTACAGATACCTTTTTTCACTTTGAAGGATTTCTATATATTTGCTTCATTGTTTCTGAAATACATCTACTGCTTGCAGGTACAAACATATTTTCTATCGTAAACTCTTTCAAATGTGCGCTCGCATTTGCAACGCGTGATATTTTGATGTTGTAGTGATTATGTTGTCATAGTTGTTGTAATAGTTGCAATGCTGGTATTTAGAAGGAACAAAAGTACAGGTTATAAATCTTTTTTATAACGCAACAAAAGGAGGCGTTGACACTCTTGGCAAAATATACTATTCATATATGGTTCAATGTAAAACGAATCAGTGCCCTCGCGCAATGTTTTTTAATTTTAAAAAAGTCTCTTCAGTCACCGTGTTTGTGATTCATCCCGATTTTACTGGGAAAGGTGAGCAACAAGTCGGCCTCACAAGGAAACGTATCTTGGTAAATTCTGTTTTGGCATGCCATAAAAATGCATGCAACAAATATTTGTTTAACACATTCAACTGTCGAAACTTTGCAAAGCTACACTATAAGTTTGAATGTAATGTAATCATAAAATGTAATTATAAATAAAAATGATCAAACTTCTTAGGTTTTTCTATACATTTACTGGAAAGAGAAGTTTGAATTTCAACGGGCCTAAGAGGCCCGGCTTGCCTTTTAACGTCACGATTTTAGCTTGCCATCATGAGGGTTAAATAAATAACATGAGAATTTTAGATTAATCTGAAAATTTATATCCTCCTCCAAATTAATCTCTTCTACACTGAGTGAGTGACACTTATCCCGGAAAGGAAATAGCTTAATGGTATAATATAATAATAATAATAATAATAATAATAATTACAACAATTTACAAAATCTGTCCACGCATTATTGACTTTCTAAGCTACGCGATGAGGCTCTGGGGTACAAGAATCAAGTATTTTGATCATGGACAACCAAGGATAACTAGATCAATACGCTTTACAGCGGGTATATTTTAAGGAGACTCCTTCAGCGTTTTATGGTTCTGTTTAGCTTTGAATCCATTGAGCAAAACACTAAACAGCATGTCTCATGGGTTCAGAATTCATGATAATGTGGATGGTCATCAAGTGACCCATCTTCTTTACATGGATGACCTGAAGCTGTAGGCTAGTTCAGGCCAGAAACTTCAGCAAGTGATCGATGTCACAAAGCATTTTTCCAATGATATCCACATGGAGTTCGGACTAGATAAATGCAGAACAGTGCATTTAATCAGAGGGGAATTAGGGACCGCAGAGTTAGAAAAAGTGTTTGAAAATGACATCGAGGTAATGGCTGCAGACAAATCATACAAAAATATCTGGGTATTCTTGAATCTAAGGGTATTCAACATACGATAGTTAAGACAAGCTTAATGACTGCCTTCACTACGAGACTCAGATTAATTATGAAGAGTTTTCTGATCTCGGCAAACAAAATTAGGGCGATCAACACATATGCCATCCCTGTCCTCACGTACTCTTTCAGGCTCATAAAATGTTTTAACACCGACCTTGAAAAGTTAAACAGAATTGTTCGCGTAGAAATGACGAAGCACCGAATGCACCACAGAAATTCAGCAATTGAAAGTGTGAGTCACAAGTTATGCAGTTACGAGACTATTTTAACAGCAAACGAAATGTTGCGCTTTACAGAACCATCTGTCAAGCGGATCTTGAATACACGCCCTTAAATTTGTCCTTAGATGGGGCCTTGAATATCAGGGCAGAAACCATAGAGGAATTAGAAATATAATGGACGCAGAAAGCCATCCATGGCGAGCACCCAACACGTTAGATCAAAATGAAGTGGATAGTGAGGCATCCACTATTTGGCTAAGAAAGGGTTTTTTGTATCCAGAGACGGAGGGATTCGTAATTGCAATACAGGATAAGGTTGTCAGCACCAGGAATTATCACAAACACGTGTTACATCAAAAGAATATACGTACAGACATAATGATGTAGCGGGAATTATACATCTTTAACTTGCCCTAAACCTAGGACTCTTAAAAGAATGGATGCCCTTCTCTAGATACATTCCAATGCCCGTTTTAGAAAGCGAAGATTAAATCTTATATTGGGATGTTACTATCTAAAGGGATCATTACATCCGGGCCTATCGACCTGGCATCGTGACGCAAGAAAAAAAAGGTGGAAGAGTCTACATCATCGACATTACTTGTCCGCTTAACCGAAATTTGCAGTGAACCTATAGAACCAAGATCCACAAGTATAGCGTATTAAGGCATGAAGTAAAGACCATATGGAGGAATGTGAATCATGCATCTATTCATCCCATTGTGATTTCGGCTACAAGCAATGTGCACGCAAGATGCACTGAACATCTGGAACATTTAGGAGTCTGTAGGGTATTGCCAACAGCTCCGAAGGCGGTTTTATTAAACAACTGTGCCTGCTGAGGATGATTTGGCTAGGATTAGATATTTGCAGCCAACCACCTCGAGAGAAATACCGTGGGAGAGCATCAATTGGGATACCACAATGAAATAGAAATTGGTTCGTCTCTATTACGAAAGTGCGAAGTTTGAAACGAAAATGAAAAAAGAATACAATTTAAGAACGAAATTTTCTGCAAAGTATCCTAATATACAAAAAGTCGCACTGAGAGATCTTGTCGCTGAGGTGAAGGACATCAGGACTAATCTACTCGTTACAGAAGACCGAACAAGGGAGATATAACAACAGGTTTATTTGGCGTGGAAAATAGATGGAAATAAACATCAGTTAGACGAAGCCGCGTCAAACGGTCAAGCAGGAGCAATTGACGTTCTTCTTCATCCACCAGAGGTGGATGGCCTTATACAATCAGAGGCAGCAGCAGAGGTTCAGCAAACAAAAAAGCGACGAAAATGGACGTACGAGGGTAGTTCAATAAGTCCTTAGAATGAAGTATAAAAACAATTTTATTTGGGTACATTTTTTTTTTTAACATAATCTCCTTGGAGCTCTGTACACTTGGTCAATCGCTTGTCAAGTTTGTTTAATCCTTCAGAAAAGTGCGTTTTCGGAAGTTCCTCAAAATAAGCACTTACAGAGGCAATGACGTGTTCGTTGTCTGGAAATCTCTGTCCACCGAGCCAT
>NC_046658.1:63924880-63929265 GCF_010883055.1 Belonocnema kinseyi | reverse complement strand
TATATCTAGTCGGGAGTGGTGCTGACTGAAAATAGATGATTTGGAGCGATTCGCGCGCCATCTGTTGGTCATTCTAAGGACTTATTGAACTACCCTCGTACCATATGAACAAGGATGTTATGCGCCTTCATTTTTTGACAGAGAAATGTCGGCAAAGTGTGACGAGAGAACATCATAGACTCTTCTTACTTAAATACCCAGAGCTAGCCACAAAAATAAATTAGCAGAATATGTCAGATCAAAAACGCTCAATATCTGTAAACAGACTGCTTTCGGCTGTTGAAATAGTTTCTATCAAAATGGAAGTTGAACCTTGGAAGATGTGGACAACGAAGACTTGATTGATGCTGAAGGCATAGGTGCTAGGGATAATGAACATCATGTACCGGATCCATTAGAACCACATCCGGATATTACTAACGATGGTGTGCATAGAGAAATCCCAGAAAAACTACACTACCTTGAAAGGAATTTTGGTCATGCTTTACTAGAGTTCAGATATGTAGAACCAACACTAAGGCATTCTCTGTCCAAAATGAACATCATAAATGATCTGCGTGCACTAATAGCACATCTAGACAGCAAGCTGATAAACCATGTTACTAAAATCATTCAACCTCGGCACATCGAGACAATAACACCAGCAATATTGGATGCAATTTTAGACTCTCAACGACAGAAACTTGATATTCTTACTTCCAGACTGCATCGGTACAAGAAAAGTAGTGCACGAAGGCAACAAAATCAAAAGTTTCATACAGATGAAAGTAGGTTCTATCGTGAACTGAGAGTAAAGCGAAATAACCAGCAAGGCACCGAAGTCTTTCAATTGGAAGATGTGACTAACTACTGGCCGGGTGTCTGGGGTAAAATGAATAGATGCAATTTGGATACAGCGTGGTTCAAACTGGGGAAAGCACGGGCAAGTCATAGCCCTGAAATGCACCTGACAAACATCACAGTTTAAGATGTTTCAGCGGTCTTGAAAAGGGCAAGTAATTGGAAAGCTCCAGGTCCAGATATGGTGCACAACTTCTGGTACAAGTACCTGAGGAGTGTGCATCTTGAGTTGGTAAGGTGATTTCAGAAGATCATTGAACATCCAGATCTGATGCCAGGCTTTATGCTCCAGGGTACTACGTACATGTTACCAAAAAAACCATACGCGCAAAATCCATCTGACTTTCGACCGGTAGCCTGTCTTACAACAATTTATAAATGTCTTACAGCTATCATTGCAGATAAGTTATATTCTCATTGCGACGAGAATGACATTCTTATAGAAGAACAAAAAGGATGTTGTAAAAACTCGCGAGGCTGTAAAGATCTAGTCATTATAGACGCTGTTGCCATGACTCAAGCTCGTAAGCATCAAAGGAACTTACACATGGCATACATTGACTACAAGCAAGCGTTTCCTTCCGTGCCGCATGACTATTTGCTTGAAGGCTTAAAACTTTACAAAGTCTGCCCACGTATTATTGACATTCTAAGCCATGCGATGAGGCTCTCGGGTACAAGAACACCGACCTTGAAAAGTTAAACAGAATTGTTCGCATAGCAATGACAAAGCAGCGAATGCACCGCAGAAACTCAGCGATTGAAAGGGTAGTTCTACCACAACATTTAGGGGGTAGGGACGTTGTAGATGTCAAAAAACTGTGTGAGTCGCAAGTCATACAGTTGCGAGACTATTTTAACAACAAACGAATTGTTGCGCTTTACAGTACCATCTGTTAAGTGGATCTTGACTATAAGCTCATAAATTTGTCCTCAAATGGAGCCTTGAATATCAGGGCAGAAACCATGGAGGAATTAGAAATACAATGGAGGCAGAAAGCCATCAATGGCAAGCACCCCAACATGTTAGATTAAAATGAAGTGGATAGTGAGGCATCTAATATTTGACTGAGAAAAGGTGTTCTGTATTCAAAGACGGAAGGATTCGTCATTGCGATACAGGACAAGGTTGCCAGCACCAGGAATTATCGCAAACACGTGTTACATCAAGACGTGGTTGACCGGTGCCGATTATGTGGAGATACCAATGAATCCATCGAGCATATTATTGATGGCTGTCGCGTTATGGCTCAGAGAAAATATACGCACAGACAAAATGATGTAGCGGGCATTATACATCAACAATTTGCCCTAAACCTAGGTATTTTAATAGAATGAATGCCCTTCTATACATACATTCCAATGCCCGTTTTAGAAAGCGAAGATGACATCTTATATTGGGATGTTACTATCCAAACGGATCATTACATCCGGGCCAATCGACCTGACATCGAGATGCGAGAAAAAAAAGGTGGAAGAGTCTACATCATCGACATTGCTTGTCCGCTTAATCAAAATTTGCAGTCAACCTATACAACCAAGTTCCACAAGTATAGAGAATTAAGGCATAAAGTAAAGAGCATATGGAGGAATGTGAATCATGCATCTATTCATCCCATTGTGACTTTGGCTACAAGCAATGTGCACGCAAGATGCACTGAACATCTGGAACATTTACGAATCCGTAAGGTGTAGGCAGCAGCTCAGAAGGCGGTTTTATTAAACACCTGTCGCATTGTAAGAAACTTTCTTGACCATTAGGAAGTTAGCGACTAAAAACCCGTGGAGTGGCAGATGGTAGCTTTAAGCAAGCATCCAGAGATGACTGTTGTCATCTCCAACGCTCATAGCCACTCGTAATTGTATACCTACAACATCATTGCTGGCGCTTTTAAACATCGTATTAAATTATTTAAATTAATTTACAACATGCTAATCTCATCAGCCACTTGACTTAGTCCATGGCTATGATGTAGAACCGGGTTTACATGAGTAAAAATTTAATAACATACGTTATTCTCCATGTGATTGCTGTTAATATTTTACTTTTAAAAATACACTGAAAAAAATAGTTATTTGGATCAACTATTAATTTGTAAGATGTGGTAATGTTGATTTGTTATTTGGCACAACCATTTACTTAGTTTTTTGTACTATTTAAATAGTCATTGCAACTAATGCAATTCTTGTACCCACTAATAAAATAGCATTACCATATCTTACTAATTATATAGTTGGCTCAACTAACCATTTTTTGAAGTGTAGAAGAAATAAGAAGGACGATTTCACGTGTATAGTATATTTTGTAGTTTTTAATGTATCTGTTACAAATCTTCATAAATTCATACATCCTTTACTGAGGAACTTATAGTTTGATCCTGAATTTCCAATCATCATAAATTAAAACGATAACGGAACTAACGTAAGTATTCAAATGATCAGAATGCCCTAAATATCACTAGTTGCAGTCTAACGGTAAAGAGTACTCGTACATTTAGCTTTTTTCTTGCATTGCTGAGAATGAGTTTATATGTAGCTCCACATATCAAGTTATCGATTTGAGCTAACAACAGAAAATTATAAATCAATAGATGGATACAAAATTTAACTATGAAAATTTCAAAATCAGAAGGAGAATATTTTCAGTTATAGTTCTTTTTCCAAATGAAAAGAAAGTTTAGAGTTTTTCCATTAAATACATTAATATCTAAAAATCGACATTTTGGTATATGCACAAAACCAATTGAGATCTTATTTTTCACAATACATAATAATATGTCAATTTTTAAAAATTAAGGTATTTCAAAGAAAAAGAAAAAATTCTATTCGGACAAAATAAGAACCCTACATTCGATGAAAAAGGAAAGGCTATGTAACACCTTATCCAAAACTATAGTGCAAAGAAATTTATTTTATTGTTATTAACAAACTTATGAATCACTAGTAGTAAAAGAGTAAACATTTGTTTTTGTTTTTAGAGCCTATACTGGAAATTTTATATTGAGAATTTGACTGCTAATAAGAAACTTTTAGAGTGCGAATCATAATTGCCATTCTTTAATAATTTTTTATTTGTAAAACAGCAATACACTATATTTATTTCAAAAGTGTTACTTTTTAAATGTTTTTAGTTATATATAACCTCTCCTAAGCATCTTTTTTGTCGATTTGAAAAAATAATTTATCTCGTCATAACTTTCGGATAGGACGTAATTAACAAAATAATTTGCCTTGTTTCCGAGAATAAATCCATTTGAAATTTATTTTAAATCGGAGAGGCAGTGCAACTTCAAATCACAGTATCGGTCGCTGATGAAACATGTTATTTTTCAAAGGAAATAAGGCGACACGTATTTTTCCTTTTTAGAAAAAAATCAATTTTCGCGAAGTCATGACAAAATGACTCCGGGACAAAAAAATTGTTATTTAATAAACTGATAAAAACTGATAAGTACCTGAAAATTCTAAGAGATGGCATTAGTATTCACTAATGTGAACCATTTTCGTCGAGCTTGATCCTTCAAATGACGCCTGTCAAAACTTCA
>NC_046658.1:63905504-63924780 GCF_010883055.1 Belonocnema kinseyi | reverse complement strand
CGAGTTTTTGCGCCGATTCATAACCATGGTTGAACCTGGATCCACTACTACACTCCCGAGTCAACGCAACAGGCAAAGCAGTGGGTTCCACCGGGCCAAAGTACTCCGGAGCGTCCAAAAACGCAACAATGGGTCGGAAAGGTTATGGCCTCCGTATTTTGGGATGCACATGGCAAAATATTCGTGGACTATCTTGAAAAAGGTGAAACCATAACCGGAGTATACTATTCATCATTATTGGACCGATTGAAAATCGAAATCGCCGAAAAACGACCGCATTTGAAGAAGAAAAAACCGCTTTATCATCACGACAATGCGCCTGTTCATTCATGCTTAGTTGCACAAGCAAAATTGCATGAAATCGGCTTCGAATTGGTTCCTCAGCCACCGTATTCACCAGACCTGGCCCCCAGCGACTATTACTTGTTCCCTAACCTGAAGAGATGGCTCACCGGTAAGCGTTTTAACTTAAATGAGGAGCTCATAGCTGAAACTGATGCGTATTTTGGAGAAAATCGTTGGACTCGCTGTATCGATCTAAAAGGAGAGTATGTTGAAAAATAAAACCGACTTTGGCCAAAAAAACGTTTCCGTGTTTCATTTTTCAGGGACTTATAAGACTGCCTAGTAGGTGTAGCTGTGTATTATTTCAATTTAGTATGCCCATCTTGACTATGCAATTTTGTTAATTGACTATCAGGCAACACCGAAAAAGCATTTCTCTCTTGATCGAGAAATTTGTCTTCATTTTGAAGTTTACACAATAAGCCAATTCATAACAATCCTAATAACCGATTTGTAAATGTAAAAGATTTGACTGCATTGCTTTTGTTTCTCCTGCCAGATTTCAGATCAGATGACTTTGTTTGCAACAATAGTTACTTACTGTCAGGTTAGCACTGAAGAAGTGAACTGCTATGTTCACGAAACGTCGTTAATATTCGTTGTTTTTACACGATTTAAGCCCAAAACACATCCTTTTTATTATAATGAATCATTGTGAAAACATTATATCTATAAATATTTACTTACATTTTATATCAAGGTTTAGCGTTTCCTCAAATGTATAATCTCAGAATGCTACGACGATAGTGATTGTAATTCAGTGAGTTGTCAACCTAAACTACTTGAGCAGGAACTTATGCTTTAAACGGATCTTGATACGTGATTGTAGGAACTAAACAAAAAATTCTAAGCCACTAGGATTAGATTCTTCACTAATAAGAAAAATATCTTTAGATAGGGGATGAAACCAAAAAAAGGGTATAAAAAATGTATGACATTAAAATACCGAAACACAATGAATGCAATTAGTACGAGCAATGGGTAATTAATTTAAGATTAGTTTTGCAAAATTGCAAAACAATTTCAGAGAAAATCCATCTTCTGACAATTCTACCTGAATATCTTTTGAAAAGTGAAAAAAAACTTTCAAAATTTCCCGCTTAAACCAGATACATGATTGTCAAAGCTAGAAAATTAAAAAAACACAAAGGCATATATTATTTGCCTGATCCGTGCAGAGGACATCCAGTCAGAGATGAACACGTAAAGTTCGAACAGAAATATTATCTAAATGATGATATGGATTACGCTAGGCAAAGTCCAAATAAAAATGACGTAATGAAAGCAGAAATAAGTGGCGAAAAAATAAAATAGTCAAACGTTTCTTAACAAGAACCACTAGAGAAATATATCAGATTTTTCGAAATGCAAATCCTGATGTAAATACTTGTATTGGTAGATCCAAATTTTACACTTTACGACTCAGATGAGTAATGATTCACCCTCACAGGGAAGAATGTATGTGCAATTATTGTGTTAACTGTGATTACTGCTTTATCGCCCCAAAAAATTCAAGAGGGAATCGTTTCTTAGACTTAAAAGAAATTCGAAAGGAACTATTCTCTGCTATAATGTGCTATCCTTGAACCGAACAATGTGTTCTTCAAGAAAATGAACAGTGTCCTGGTGCAGTAGGTAGAACAACTTATGTGCTAAGAAAACAGAAGAAACATCTGCTAAAGATGTAACTTTCACTTTGTGGAGTAAAAACTGACATTGAAAAAAGAATAACTAGCTTAAAAACATTTTTAAGTGAGCTAACTGACTGCCCATTAAAAGTCAATTTTTACAAATATATAAAGAATGTTCAAAGAGTTGAGACCGAAAGCGTGAAGAAAGAAGCAAAGCTCAATTCAGAGAAAATAATCAAAAAAGAAATTTCTAAAGAAAAATTTCTATCTAAATCGAACAAGGAAATTACTAAAATATCAGATTGAGCTCCTGCTCACTTTAGAAATCAGTTCCAGAAGTCATCACAGTTACCTGTTCATAAAAGTTGGATATTTTTTGCAGCAGGTGCCGGTAAAGGAGCTTGCGATGATATCGGAAGTATCAAGTATTATATTAATATCGCAATTTTAAGCGCGCCTCGGGAACGCGACAATTGGTTGTGGCGCTTCGCGCTTGATAATATATTTATCTCGCGCTCGGTCTTTGTATTTCCCCTACATTTAAGCATAGACCTTTTAAAATTAAAGGTCAAAGTATCGACAACGTATCTCATGTTTTTCACTTGATTTTGTCCAAAAGAAACTTTTCTACATTATGTTCAGCACTATTATATCAAATGTATATTAATTTCCTTACCTCGGTCTAAGAATGCTTATTGTTTTAAAAAAGCGCGCATCCTATTAAAAAAAATGTAACATGTTATTGCAATTTGCTTTGTTTTTCCGAAATTTTAATTTTTTTGCTTTTAATGTATTTTTTACAATTAAATCAAAAACTACGCATTCTATTAAAAAATTATTAGTGCCAAATTAGGACACTAAAAGTGTATACTAAAGGCCAATCCAATCTGTCAGATCTTTCGAAAATTATCGTGCTAACAAAATAAAATTCTAAAGACAGACCTATTAGTAAAAATCTGTTTTGAGGGTTTCTGAAAATGGACATTCTCATCCTGATGATAAGGTATTGGTTTTATACGAGAAATGACTTTCGCGAATTCCATCAAATGTCGACGTTATGAGACACCCTGAGTCAGAAAAAATAGTTTTTACGTCGGTGTCTTGTCTGTCGTCGTTGTCATTATTGTCGTTGTTGCCTGTAAACACGGTAACATTTAAAGGAATTATTCGATTGGATTCCCCTTTGGCACACTTTATAAGGACATGAAAATAAAGGACGAGTTTGTTAGCCATTTTCTTTTGAAGAAATTCTAAAATGTTAGAGCATTTTGAACATTTTTGAGACCACTTTTTTTTATTATTTGAAAATTCTTTCAACAGCTTTTCATGGTCAGACAAAATACGAACAATTTATTCCCATTTGTAGCCAAAAAAGCGTGGCACGAGAAAAATGCAAGAGAAGAAAAATGTTACTTTTTCGAAGCCCTACAAGATTGTCTAAACAACTTTTTTTATTTTGATGAAAACAAATTGAAAATTCAAATTTTGGTCACACAAAAAATAATGAATTATTACATTTTCATCCTAATGAGAAGGTACTGGTTTCATGTAAAAAATTACTTTCGCGGATTCCATCAAATCTCGACGTTTGGAGACCTCCTAAATCAGAAGAAATAGTTTTTACATCGCTGTCTTCCTGTCGTTGTAGTCTGTAAACACGGTAACATTTGAAAGAATTATTGAAAAGAAAAGAAGAGTTCGTTAAACAGCTTTTTTTTGAACAAATTTCAAAATGTTAGGGCATTTTGAAAATTTTTGAGACCCTTTTTTTTAATATTTGAAAGGCCCTACATGATTGTCTAAAGAACTTTTTAAGTTTTGCTAATAAAAAATCGAAAATTAAAATTTGTATTGCATTACTGGGATAACGTAAAAAGTATGTCCAACACTGAAACAATAATAAATATCGTTGAGTATCTTTAATATTCCAACATAAATTATAAAAGTAAAAATGTTATATTATTTTTGAAGTTCTTTTGAATTTGTTACCACTACTTATTTTTGCTCTGGCAAGTTATACATTTAGTAAAAATTAATGAAAAATACTCCTCAAAATCTGCGAATGAACTGCTACCAAATTCGCCATTTTTTGTATTGCAAAACTTTCCGCATAACTTTTACCACAATGTATAATTGAAATTACCTACACTTATCGAAAAAGTAATGTTTTTGCACATTTTTATTACGTTTAAGAATAAAGCTCATATCTTTTTTAGCGATTTTATTCGATAAGTGATAAATATTTTAATGTCCCACATTTGGACAAATTCTCGGCAAAGTTGCCTAAACCGGGACGAGCTGTCGCTGACTGTCACAGTTTGTAAGAATTCAACGCGAGTTTCACAATTGCGTCTCATTTACTGAGAAGGTCACTTTCGCCATGTTTTTAATTAAATTTCGCAGTATTGTGTTAGTCATGTATTAAAAATATTGTTTATAAGACAATCCCTTGCCGTTCCATTGATTATTTATTTTAAAAAAGTTGTTCAAAGTAGTTTATTGAAATCTCCAATTCTAACCTCAAAGTTTGCCAACTGCTTAGGTAATTAATGTAACATTAACTCATAAATTAAATTTTTTAATAAAAATTAGTCAGTATGGATTAAAATGTAATATTATAGATTAATATGGAATATTATAAATATTAATAAGAATAATATTATCGAAAAAATATTTTTTGATTAACATTTGAAATATTTTCTTGAAAACTCGTCTTTTTAGTTCGCAAATGTATCTTTTTAATTTTAAATTTCATATTTCCTGAGCAAAAATGCAACTGTGGTTGAAAATGAATCTATTTCGGTTGAGGATTCAACAGTTTGATTGAAAATTCGTTGATTTTCTTTAAATTAATTCGAATGCTTTCAATTTGTAATTAAAATATTTTTTGGTGAAATATCAACTATTACATTTTTTATCAGAATTTATCTATTTTGTTTAACCCAATACTTTAATTTTCAAACAATTTCTTGAATTTTAAAATAATAAGACGAATTTTCTACCAAAAAGATGAATTCTTATCAAAAAATATAATAGTTGATTTTTTCACTAAATAAGCTTTTTCACTAAATATGATTTTTTAATAAAAAAAGAAGAATATTTCAACAAAATTATTGAATTTACCACCATAATAGTATCAATTTCAACCAAACAGTTGCATTTTTGTTCAAGAAAGATGTAATTCATAATTAAAATTATAAATTTTTGAACCAAAAGACGAATTTCAGAAAGAAATTTTCAACCAAATAATAAAATTTGTAAGCAAATAATAAATTAAATTTTTTGAACACTTTTTACTAATTTTATTGAAAAATAAAATTTATGAGTAACTATTAAATTACTTACCTAAGCAGTTGGCAAAATTTGAGATTAAAATTGGAGGTTTCAATAAACTACTTTGAACAACTTTTTTAGAGTAAATAATCAATTGAATGGTAATCATAATTCGTTCTTGCCTGTTAATGTATTCTGTAATTTTAAATAAATTGTGGCATTTTATTTTAATAAACCCCATTGGATTTTCCTTGTCCCAGTATTGGCTTCTTTGGTGTCCTACTTAAGGATATACCCCAAAATTCTTGTCCCACTAATTGTCCCACTAATAAAAATATTTATGTATATTAATTAGATATAAAATTAATAATGTATTTTTTGTTCCAATCGATAAAATAATGTCTTAGCCACTTATTATAACAATTTTTGTACCAAAAATTCCAATTTCACATTTTAAAATTGTGTTTATGTGTAATAGCGTTTCCTAACTGTCCCAGTAATGGTCAGTTTACCTTAGTTTTGAATTTATTTTTGAATAAAAAAAAAACATTAAAAATAAAAAATTATATTTGAGTACAACGATACAAGCTACGCGAATATGTGAGACAACATTTATACAATCAAAAAAGATTTACAAATCTTTTACGAATATTTTTTGGATAGGAAGCGCAGTTTTTTTTAATCGTTAAAAACAAGATAAAAAATTTAAAAAATTATAAAAACAAGGCAATAAGAATAAGAATGTTTCAATTTCCACGCATATTCTGAATTGTCTTGATATAAATTTATTAAAATGATACATGTTTCAGTGCAGCTAAGAATACAATTTAACGCAAAATAAAATAAAAATATCAAAGTATTTATAATAAATATAATTTGCACTTTATTTTTCAAAATCTAAATACCCAATCCCAGGCAAAGGTGAATAAAAAATGTATTATATTTGATATAAAAGTCTTGAGCGTAATGTAGAAAATGTGACATTTTGGGCAAAATCGAGTGCGAATCGCGAGATATGTGATGAGAATGTGTTCGATAAAGCCAAAAGAGCTTTGAATAAAAGAGAGTTTACAATCGCCAAATTACAGTTGTGGATTCCTTGATCTTTAGTTTTGAAAGGTCTTTGCACGAATCTGGGGGAAATGCAAAGATCGATTGCGAAAATACGAATGCACGAATCTGAGAAAAATACGAAGTTCAAATGCGTAGCGCGAGGTGAATAGAAAATCCAGCGCGAAGCGCAAGATAAATGTATCATCGAGCGCGAAGTGGGAAAAACAAGAATCGCGCGCTCTAGGCGCGCTCATACTTGGGAGGCGAAGAGCCGCGCGCGACGATAACGCGGGCCAACATGGTTTTGTTGTTGGAAAGTGGAGGGTCATTTCCGAAATAATTTTTTACGTAGAATCCGAATTCGGGGTCCGAATTGGCCCATACGTCAGGATTTCAAGATATTTGAGGTTATGTACCCAAAAAGTTTTGTCTACATTTGAGGTTATGTACAGAAGACACAACATTTTTGTGGATTTTTCTTTAGTTGTATCATATAGTACTGCTATTTTTCTTAAATTTGAGAGTAGCAGAGTTCAATTACCATTTTTCTTGATCAAGTTACGCCAATTTGAAATTACAAGATATGTCCCATTATGCCTTGAGCATTTGCTTTAAAGTCTTTGAGGCAGACATTTTCTACTGGGTGTTTTCTCTTGAAAATTTGTACTTGGAAGTGTTCGGAGTTTTTGAAATCCCAAAAAATTGGGTGTCTTCTGTACACAACCTCAAAAGTAGCCAAAAACGCCAATTTTTGGTACATAACCGCAAATATCTTAAAATCCTGACGTCGTGTACTAATTCTGACCCCGGATTCGGATTGTACATAAAAAATTATTTCAGAAATGACCCTCCACTTTCCAGCAACAAAACAATGTTGGCCTGTGATATTTAAAGCAAATGTTCAAGGCATAATGGGACGTGTCTCGTCATTTCAAAATGGCGTAACTTGGTAAAGAAAAATGGTAATTTAACTCTGTAACTCTCAAATTAAAGAGAAAGAGCAGTACTATATGATACAGCTAAAGAAAAAATTCCAAAAAATTTTTGTCTCCTGTACACAACCTCAAAAGTAGCCAAAAACGCTATTTTTGGGTACATAACCTAAAATATCTTTAAATTCTGACGTGATGGGCCAATTTTTACCCCGGATTCGGATTCTACGTAAAAAATTACTTCTGAAATGACCCTCCACTTTCCGGAAACTGACATGAACCCATTATTTGCATCCTATGAAAAACTGATTAATAACAAATTTGTAGATCTTTCCCAAGTGCACAATTTTGGTCTAATCCTCTTTTTCCGTATTTTGCATAGTATCCCTGCAAAATTAAATTTTTCATTTTTCATTATTTTTTATGCTGTCAAAATTAGAATTTTCGATTTTTTAAGTAAATCCTAAAAGGTGTTATAATATTTTTATTGGGCATTGAAAAGGCAACATTTTTTTATATCATGCGTTACTTGGCTCAAAATGTTAATTTTCGTGTGTTTTTTGGAATTTTGTAAATGCCATAACTGGTAGTTAATTTTTTTATTACAAAAAAGTCTGTAGGATAAATTATGCATCCTTTTTAATACTATGAACACCTGCACAGCTGTTATTTGAATCTTTAAAAAAACTGGTGTCCAGAATTTTCAAAACGCGCTCTTTTTTTGAATTTGTCTTCAAAATGGCTGACTAACGAACTTTAACTTCAGTTTCGGACACTAAACTAGTATATCAAAGGCAAATCCAATTTGTTAATTTTTTCGAAAGTCATTGTGCTAACAAACTAACAATCTACAGACAAACAGACAGACACATTCGTAAAAACCTGTTTTTCAGATTTAGGTGGTCTTAAAACATGGACATTTGACAAGAGCTGGATGGTCAAATTTTACACAAATCAATACCTTCTCTGATGTGAATGTAAAAAAAATAATACCTATAAAGCATTGACAGTGTAGAGATCTCGTAAGTGAAGCGCAGAAGAACAAGTCCTGCATTAAACTAGTTTTACCTATAGCAGAAAAAAATGTCACATTTGCTCTTCAGAATTTTGACGAAAATTCATATACTTACTTAAAAGAATTTACGTTAAAGTAATGTAGAAAAGTTCTAACAATTTAAATTACTTGCAATCTTACTTTATTCTAGGTAAAAAAATTTTGTTACATAAAATTATCCTGACCAAAAAAATAGTTTTGCCCACATTAAACTTACATTATTTCTTCCTAATATAAGTATTATATCTAAAAAAACTTAAGCAAAAGAAGGTGAGGTTTTAATTTAAGATAAAAAAGAAATCTATTTTCTCATGAATAATTTTATGCAAAATGAACATGAAAAAGATTCACATTTGAAAACCAAACTTCCAAACTATTTAATTTTTATTTCTAATAAATTTGCTACACTGTTAAAAATGTTCGGAAAATTCCGACAAATTTAAGATACTAAAATAACTGAAATTTACGAAATTAGGTTGCTGAAAACGAAAATCAGTAACTTTTATGGTAGATTTACTAAATTTTTATTTGAGTTCAGAAGCAGTTTCCGAAAATTACGAATATTTTCCTAAAATTCCTAAATGGTAACAGAAATATAAGTTTTCGTAACGGAAAGAAGCGCGCAGTTGCATGCGCGCCCCTCGCATCTCGAGCGCGTTCGGCTAGCAGACGAAGCATGGAGGTTGTGTATCAGTGGTTATCGGCGTGTTCGAGAAATGTTGTTATATTTTAATTTGTTACGTAAAGGGGGACTTTATTCATTACATCATTTTTCGAAACATCACACGTGAAACAAACCTGGTGAGTAAAAAACCAACCTAGCTAACAATTTTTTTAAAAAGTCAGGGAATTTTATTTGTTAGAGAAAAGCCAGAGATTTAAAGAATAATAATCGTGTGAAATTCCCAGAAAGTCTTCACCTTCAATCTTTCATGTAGAATAAATTTGAAACTTTTTCAATTTTAATTTCAAATTATTTTATTTAGTTTATATAAGATTCTAGGTTCAAATTGTTTCAATCTTAAGATTTTGATCTTTGAATATTAATATGCTCAGGGGAAATGATTAATTGATCAGTAGGAAATTAGAGAAAATTAAAAATAAAGTTTTGCGGTAACCCTGGTATAATATTCTTGTTAGTGATTTGTTTACCTTCGATATATATTTTTTTCTGTTGCTTCCTCCACAATATTACCTTCGCAGTTATAAATTTTATTATTTGTTCAACAATTTATTAATTTCGTTGAAAATCCAATTTTTGTGTTGTAAATTTGTTCTTTTAGTTTGAAAATTCAACCAGTTTCATAGAAAATTGACTTATTTTAAAAACTCATATTTTAATCCCAAAAAGTCAAACTGAAATCTTTTCTGTATGAAAATTCAACTAATTTTTTGATGATTTGTCTTTTTGATTTAAAAATTCATCTATTTTAGTAGAAAAGACACCTTTCTTGAATAAAAATGTAACTGCTTGTATAAAAATTCTTAACCATTTTCAAACTGGTTGAAAACTTATATTTTGATACCAAAATGTCAAAATATAGTCTTTTTCGGATAAAAATTCATTTTTTTTTAATTTCTATTTTTTATTTGAAAATCTATCTATCTTAGTAGAAATTTAATCTTTTTTCAATAAAAATGCTACTGTTTGCTTGAAAGTTAATATTCTCTCTTTTTGAGGATTCAAGCCTTTTGTTGTTGAAAATTTTGGTTTAACCATTTAGTTGAGAAATCATTTTTATTGTGCAACATTCATATATTAGTTCAAAATTTATTTTCTTGGTTGAAGGTTTAATTATTTTTCTTAAAAATAATTTTTTTGTTAAAAAATTCATATTTTCTGGTTGAAAATTGAATTTTTTACGAAAAAGTTAGATACGAATATTATTTATAAAGAATAAAATAGCATTTTCTATCAATTTTCTGAGTAAATGTATCTCAATATGTAATGTACAGAGACATTATTGTTTGGTTCATTATTTTAATATAAATTTACAGTATATATTTGTCTTAAAAATAAGAATGACCGTAAGACTATATTCGTGCGAAGTTCACATGTAAATAACTATGCTATATTATATACTCATTGAATCAAATCTGAAAAAAACTTCGTATCATAAAAGATGGGCTGTGATTACATATTTGATACAATGAGTGTACGTCCTATTATAACATAGATGCATAAGAAATGGTTTATGTTAACTTCTCTCATGTTTTCTTGCTATTTATATTCTTAAGATAAAGATATACTACATGCTTTATATTAAAATAATGAACCGAAGAAATTTTTTTAGCCTCTTGGAATTTCCAGTTACAGTAACTAAAAATTCCTAAACTGTACCAGAATTTTCTGAAACATGTGACTGGAGTTTAATGAAGTTACCGTTGCTGAAATTGTTGTTGCAGTTTAGGAAAATTTAGGAACGGCTTCTGCATAAAGCTTTAGTGACGCGTCTGAAAATTCCTACAGAAATTTCTAACAGTGTAGTGTATTTTGAAAAATGATAACAAAATCAACAAGGTGTTTAGAAGTAAACTTGAATATCTTAATGACATTAAAAGTTATACAGGTTTTGAAAAAATGATACAAATTTAAATTATTGTAACTTTGCTATAATTGATTTTTTCCAAATTGTAAAAACAAGTGTCGCCTTATTTCCTGTGAAATATAACAGATTTCACCAGCGAACGGTTATGCGATTTTAAGCTGCACTGATTGCCTCATTTGAAATGGATTCGGTCTAATCATATTTCATTTTTCAATGACAGCAATGATGATTTTTATAATGGTAGATGAAATGTCGCAGATTTGTTAATTTTGCCAAAGAATGCAATAGCCTTAATGAGAAAATACATAATAAAATATGGTTCATCCTGATTTTCATCACAGTCGTTCTGGCATCAAATCCCATGCAAGTGCATGATCAGCTATTGAAAAGCGGAAAGTCTCTGAAAAAAGGAAAGTATGCCTCTCGTTGCCTGTTACAAAATTACGACATTGATATGCAAATGCGGTATTTAGCTTTACGTGAGAAATAAGAATGTAATCGATGATCCTGATCAATGATGTAATTAATGAATTCACAAGCATTACACGAAGAAAAGTTACGTCTAGTGATAAATCCCTCACGATTTAAAAATATATAACTTATTTCTGGTTCAGATTCTAGTTTGGACCATAGAGTTTCAAATTTCTGGTTATATGAAATACAAAAAAATTAGAACATTGTTTAAAAACGAAGATTTATTGTGCGCTCAAGTTTTTTTTAACAATTGGATTTCTTTTTATAGATGAGGTGATGTTTTTAAGAGGATGCAAAGTCTCTTGAAATATCTGGTGTAAGTTGAAATCTTTTGAATTCATTTCGTTTCATTTGAACTAATTTCAAGTTACTTGTATTCTAAAGTCAATTGAATTTCTTGAAATTTCCTGAAATATCTGATGTAATTTGAATTTACATGAAGTCACGCGAATTCACATGGAGTCAGTTTTGTTGAAATCGATCGCATTCTCTTCGAATACCCCAAAGTGATTGAAATCTTCTGAAGTTATTGAAATATTTCTATGTGTCTGGACGTCAGAAGTAGGTGTAAATCTAAACGGCCAAGTGGTCAACACCCCGTTATTAAATGATTGGTTATTAATTTCCGTGAAATTATAACTTATTCTTACAATTGTTACTGTACAATTTTTTATTTTCAGGTCAGATTATTTTATAACTGTTCTTTGATTTAAATCGGTGAACATTAATTCTTAATACTTCTACGCATCTTAATTTTCTTAATAAAGAACGTTACCTTACAATTTTTATTACATCTAGTCATTAATCTGTAGTAGAAAGGCATAAACGCTTAACTGACAGTTTTACGTAAATTCAAATAAAATCAGTTTTCGATACTTTAAATGATCTTTTTTAATGTTTTGGAACTCCCAAACCATTGAATGACTTAAGAATTCTGTAAAATAGAAATAAAAGAATGAGAGACTGACATAATCACCATAGTACATAAATTTAGGGTCGCATTTTTAGGCCTTCTTATAGATAAGTATTCTAAATAATTATCATTATCATATAGTCCTTATGATTTTAAAAAAGGCTGAAGTTAATCGTATCAATCGATATGCATTTTCCCAAAATAAAATGAGTCCATTATTCAACTACTGCCGCCAAAAGCTTTAAATACTTATTGAGATAAACTTTCATATTTTTTTGACCTGCAATTGTACTGCTAGTGTCCTTGTATACAAAATGAATTGTGTAAGGTTCTTTCTTTTTGTAAAATTTGTGTTGCTGAATTTGTGTAGTAGTCAAAATCTAAACTAAAAGTAACTTTTATCTTGCAAAAAAATGTGTGATAATAACACATTCAAATTTTGAATCTGGAAATTACTGAGAATAATGTATAGGACAGTATGCTACTACCAGAGTCATAATGTTTTAAAAATGACATTTTTATAAAAAAATCGTAATGCTAAAGCAATCAAAGTGTTCTCCAAATCAATCTTCTATTAAAAGTTTCACTATCATAATTTATTTCAATATGATACCAGTAATGTCGAAGTCCAAAATAAAAACGTCACTTTATTAATGATTTTTTTTTAAACTATAATATGTACAAAGCCGATCTTCAATCACGTGCCTTTCTTGTGTTAATTGTCTTCTACAAAGAGGGTCTTGTGCAATAGGAATCTGTGACTAAGCCCTAAAAAGCATCAGTGAAGAAGTGGTATGAGAAAGACTATACTGCAATGTTGCAATACACCACTTTTTCGGGCCATCCACGTGTATCTTTAATTTTTACAGCTGAGCATGCTGCATCTTTTTCCTTGTACTCTCCCTTCCTTATTTCTACCTTCCTCTTCCTCTTCTTACCTCATCGTACCCTTCCTCATTCATTAGCTTTTGCTCTTTCCTTCTAACTGCCTATGACTTAGAATACCTCTCTCCCACTTTTAGCTACCTTTCCCTTTCTTTCTTCCTACGACTTCTTCGCTCAAGATTCATCAGTTTCATACATGCCATACATAAAGTCTTCCTATACATGTAGATATAGCCTAAAAACGAGTCATGAGCTTCTGAGAGGTGGAAAAAGGAGAAGGGGCGGTTAGGATGTTCGGACATCATGCGGCATTCCAGGCTGCACAGTGAGGACAGAGAGAGAGAGAGAAGATGAAGGGAGAGAGAGAGAGAAAATAGTGAGTGAGAGAGTCAGATCAAGGAATGGATAAGGGGTGAGCGGGAGGAGAAAGGCCAACGCCCAATTTGCAACCTACGGGGACGTGTTACTAGTTACCGCGTTAAAATAGACTCCTGTAGGTGTACCAGGGCTAGGCCTAGACTGGACAATACTTTCGCGGTCGCGGTCTGATACCGCGGAGGTTAACGACACCCGTCGTCACTGTTGACTGTCGAAACACTTTGCTGAATATAATTTCGTGGTACTCGCGGGACCAGATTACTAGAATGAAGGGACGCACCTCTGTGCATCAAAGTCGACACGATCTGATGGGAAGCACGTCTTTGTCCATTGGTTTTATATACATTGTGGTTTAGTCAAAATTTCTTTGTGCCCGCTCAGGTCGCGATCTTCTCCTTTATTTCCCAAAGCGCTATCATTAAGATTTGGCAATGAGCCCTTTTCTTACGTAGATACTGTAACTGAATTTTACGGCCATCAAACAAATTAGAGTTCTTCCTTGGGGGCCATTGTAATTAAATCACTCAAATTTTCTTTGTGGCCTCTCAGGTTCCAATCCTTTTCTTTATTTCTCGAAGTAGTTTAAAGATATTAGGGGTACTTATATACTTCGATTATTGATTTCTTCTAGTTAATCCTTCATTTTTCTACCGAAAGAAAATTTTGTGCGGCTGCCATGAAAAAATAGGGTCGAGTAATATCTTCCAGCATAATATGCCTGATATTAATTTACACTTCCGGAATTTGTATGTTCGACATGATATCTCTGTATGAGAAATTCTAAAAAATTCCAAAGAATTTATAATGAAATCTAAGGAATTCAAGGGTAATTAAAACCAAATTTAATTCATTTCTGACAAAATATACCGAAATAGCAATTACGGAAAGGATGACGAGCCCTAACGTACTCGCACTGCAATTTTAAAGAAATCAGAAGAGTTTATGATAAATTCCAAAAAGTTCAAAGCTCATTTCAACAACTTTCAAAATGCATCTTAGGTACTTCGGTACTTTTGGAAATTGGTCTGGGGAAGAAATTGAAAATCCCCTTTTGCCCTCCTGAATTTAATCCTGAGATTTATGAGAAGCAATGAGGTTAAGTACTACTTTTTCCGGAATAGAAAAATATGCTGGTACAGAATACGCAACTGCGAAGCGACGCTTTTCTTGAGTGCCCTTGGAAATTAGGGTGATTCAGAAAAGGATTTTATTTTTCCTAACATGGCACCCGCGCAAACTTCTTCTTTTTATGCCAAAGTAACCGTCAACTTAAAAAAAATGTATTGCATGTAAATAAAAAGTAAAATTTAGGGATCACAAAGAGAATGTTTGGGAATAAAATGATTAATTTTGTTTAAAGAACCGCAAATAATGAATTCATTTGTACATTGACTTAATATTATTAAATTTTATGATCTCAAATAATATTATATCATTTCTTTAGTATTGCTGAAAACATCAGCCGCAATTTTCAGATTTAGCAACTTCATTTTTTTTAATATCCCTGTTTTTATTTTCAATGGTTGGTTCTTCTTGGTGGAATGGCTCATCGTGATTTCAGTATCAATTTTGGGTCTATTATTCTGATACTCTTCCAATCTCTCTGATTACTTCTTAATATAACAAATTTGTTTAAATCAGAAGCTTTAAAAATCAGCAAAATTTATATTATTTCAGATTTCTTTAATTTTTGTTGAATAGTTTTTCTTATATTGTTATGTATGATGTTTATTTAGTTGCAATTGAAAAGCAAGCTATAACTTTCTTAGATCTTGAAAAAATTCTTTGACGTTACATTTCTTGAAGATTTTGATTTTTGTGGATTAGGACTTTTCTGAGGAGCTCTAAAGTGTGAAATGACATTTTCTTGAGGTCTGAGAAAACTAAAACTGGCTTCTTCAATTCGAACTACAGACATACAAAAAAATTATTTTAATGAAAACTGACTCAATCTTGAAAATTGTAATTTTTGCTGATTTTAAAAAAATTATAAATTCAACCAAAGTTATATGTTTTCAATTTTAATTAAGTATTAGCATCTAATACGAAAATTTATGCATTTCAAAAATTTGGCATATATTTCGCATCCAATAGCGAATTTTTTCAATTCTCGGAATTCAACTTTTCTGCCTTTATTGTGCCACCGTAGAAATATTTTTGATACCAAAAATCTAAAAGAGGTTTTATTTAAAATAAAGCATAGAAACTTTTCCGAAAGGATTTAAAAAAGGGTTATGTTGTTAATTATATATTTTATAGACAAATTTATTTTAATATATTTTCAAATTAAATGTTAAAACGTTATTCTCAATTTATTTTATATATTTGCATGCATTTCGAGTATCATTGACCTCATCATGAAGCAATTTCATGAACTGAATCTCAATCAAAACTGTCTAGAAATTCTGTTACGTTTTCGTTTCTTCGTTTTTTAAGAGTATCATAAAACTTGTTTAGAAAATTCGGAAGCAAGATTTTGTTTGTTGTAATATCCTGAAATCAAAATAAGCCCATATATTAGTGACAGTGGAGAATTCGGAATAGCGATTTTGGGTTTTCCTACTTTCTCAATGGGTGAACGACATTCGAAAGTGTTGATGACTTTTAAGGAACACTTCTCTTAACCTGGGTATAAATTTTGTTTGTAAACTTTTTCTACCCAAACCAGTTTTAGAGAAGAAATAAGGGAAAAACCAGGCATTCATCATATGGGAATTGAAATTTGCAAATTCTTTTTCTAGTTTAGTTCACTAAACGTTTGGATTTTGTAAGATCTTTAATACACCATCATATGAAACAGACTAACTAAAAATATTTTTTAATGAAAGGAACAGACGCCTTTACGAATATTAATAGTATTCGGTGAATCGTTTGCTTACTTGCCTATAGTAAGCACAAGTTCTTCCGAATATTGTAGACTGTATGACTCGAGTCATTGCCCGAGTCGTCCGCCTCTTTGTATTTGCACTTCACTTCCTTGAAGTGTTATTATTAGCAATGCAGGAAGTCCTTAGAGGAATTATCTTTTCGTTATAATAAAGGTTTTCATATTCTTCCATAAAATCCACTTTAATGAGACTTTAATCATACGCATATTCACATTCTCCATATAAAAATTTCGTTGCGCGCAGGACAAATATTTTCCACTTGAGGAGAGGGTTGGCTTGAAACAATAGTATAGTCCTCTTGCTTCTTTTGTTTTGAATCATGTGAATATCTTTTTTATTCAAACATAATTCTTTTTGAACTAAATGAAAGTCCTCTAAATCTTAAATGATATTTTTAATCAAAAGATGAATTAAATCAAGAGCACAAATCCCTTCTTCATCAGCCGGAATCGAAAAATAACTCTCAAAGCTCGATTTCTTGATATTGTATGCAATTTTCCTGAGTCGCACAAAGTTATATAAAGCAATTTCCGTACTTAATATATCAGGAGGTATATAATTACTAAAAAAATTTCTCTTTGATTATTTGAAACTAAGGATTACAATTATCAACAAATTGCACCAACTTTCTACATTCATACATCAAGTCTCATGTTTAAACAAAAATGTATGATATCCGCTCTTCTATCAAATTCCGCATCAATTGCCTGATCAAAATAATCGGAAGTTTGTCAGTGTACCGGCACTTTCACAGGAGAAAATTATTTCGCTACATATATTCGCGTGACTAGCTACGTTCTCAGGGAGAAAGGACTGTCACTGATCGTTGATTCGAAGGCTAAGACGTCCGATAGATTTAGTTTCATGGGAAATTGGTACGATCCATGGGTCACCATCGCCTTTCTCTCTGAATATCAATTTAGGTCTTGCAAATCAAGTCCGACCACGTCAGAGAACTTGCTGTTTAAGAATGAGCGATTCTGCGTCACAGGCTAGGGAAGAAAGTCTCGTGAAAGTCAGAGGAGGTTCATTGGCACGAAATTAGCGAGTTGAGTTGCTCTGTATATTTTGCTGATGTGAACTATTATGGTGGAGAAGAGGGTAACAATTCCCCATCAAATGTAATATCAAAGCCCGCCAGAGGCCCCTGATATCTTGACACTGTACCAGTTTTGCTAGATCGAAAGGACAATGACCGTCACTCCTATGGATTCATCAATTTTGCTATTTTTTTTCGCAGGATCCTCCCTTTCGCTAACTCTGACATGAGCAAAAATATCTCCGAGACTTGATTCTTTTCTTTTTTACAATGTTGTCATTGTTTCTTTAAGGAAAGTGGCTTCTTAGCTTTTAAATATCGGTCATTGATCTCAGTGATATTGATTAATTGTTAATCAAAAATTGAAAAGAGGTAAATAAAAGAAATACGAGAATGACAAGCTATTTTCAGCTATAGATCCATAGTCACAAACTCACACGGGTAAACACTTGAAATATAAATTCCGAGGATCCTGCATCTATTGTACATTCTTGTCACACAATATAAGAAACTGAAGAAAGTAAAACTGTGATTTTCTCTGGCGTTCCTTTTAGATGCCAGTTTCTATTGCATCAGGGAAGTAGTTTCCCTCTGGTAGTTTCTCTTACTTTTCTCTTTCTTCTTTGCTTTTACTATCTATATTATTTGTTTACTTTCTTCTTATATAAAAACAATCCTTCTCTCTAAAATTATGCATATGATTTGTTATTCGAATATTTATTCTGTCGCAGAAGAACTCACGCAATCATTTTTCACCATCCCTGAGGCTTTTCCTCCCAGTTCATATTTCCGGGATATATCCTTTTTGCCATTCCTACTATTTGGTTCGAGAAATTCGAGAAATTCGAAGATTGACTCTTCTAAGCTTCATAACTTGTCTCCAATAACATTTGTCCACATCATTTCATTCAGAAGCGCCCATAAAGTATTCAGCAGCACTGATTCTTTCTTTATTGTACAAACTTGAATCGAGGTTTTTCTAAAATGAAGCGAAACTTGAATCACTTTCTTAAATTTTCTCGTTGTGAAAGAGTACGAAAAATTCATGAGAAAGTGGCCTAAGCCTTCACCAACCTGTCCCACTTTGGAATCATCATAAAGCGGTTCTAAAAACAGCAACAAACTATTTCTACGGATAAGAAAGTATTCCTAAAACTTAAAAAAAAATGGATTGGACGATCATCACTAACCTTTCAGAATGCTGAAACGTAATTCGGTAGGCAAGTTTTTATATTAAGTTAAGTTTATTTTGCAATTATACCCGCTTATAAAAAGAAGAACCAGCTCTTCTTTCCTGCAATTTTCCAGTGGCGATTTGAACTTTGCAACTCATTAATAACTGTCTGACCATTATACCATGCTTAATGGTGTTTTCCTTAGGCGTAGAGAAATTCCTGTCGTTTATCGTCGTTGCTCCTCAGCCGCATTGAGACTGCTCCTTCGATTTGCGCACCAGGTAGTCAGTGTAAGAAGGCGTACAGAGTATATACACTATACAGTACACACACCAACCGCTGATTTCACTTTCCCCAACGTGGATCGTTACACGTTTCTCTCCCCTTTTTTTATCGATGAAGAAAGTAACCACGCGAGACCCGCGGCAGCCCCGCAAATAAAAGTCGCTTAATCTCTAAATATACAATCATAGTTTCCATTTTCTAACTAATTGATATGTCTTAATGAACACTTACTTCCGAGACAATTGTTTTATACACATATAACATTGGAAGATTTTTCATCTCATTCAAAACAATCAACATCTCTTTTATAGCCACATTAATATCACTTGTGAGAAAGGATGCATTTAGCCATCTAACGGCTGAAAGTTGTAGCCACAGCACTCAATAAAGAAATTAAATTTT
>NC_046658.1:63884779-63905404 GCF_010883055.1 Belonocnema kinseyi | reverse complement strand
TCTGAACACTGTTTTCTAGTTTTGGAGAAAATCCGTGGTACAATTTGATGGATGACGAAAAATAATGTGTCAAAGGGCACAAATGAACATTTTAATTGCATTGTGAAAGGAAGACTTGAGATATATTGCATAAAATAGTATTCTCAGGGAACTCCCTTTCATCTCGCCGGTCAAGTTGAATTCGCGTCCCTCGCGGTGAAACATGGCAGAAAGGGGTATGCTATTAAGTACTTGGAAGCATATGGATATGATTCCGACGACCGGCTATAAGAGCTGGCGCGATCATCTGCGGTTCGGCGGCCATCGGCTGTTTCCGGCTTTGCGTCGAACCAACGAACTCGAGCGATTCGACGATCTCGCGGACTTGATGTCTCTCTCGCGGTGAATACGCCGACGGGTCAACGCACCTAGCCTAACGAGCGACCATCCAACCAACCAACCTATCTATCTACCTACCTACCTACCTACCTACCCACCTACCTACTTATCGTCACTTATTCGCTGGTTTCTAAGACTCTCGAACAACAACCGAATTGGTAATGCCCAAAAAACAAGCATTCGTGAGAATTCGCACTTATGCAATCATACACACCAAATTTCAGTAGGTATCATATAGGATTCATGAGATGTTTACTATTTTCCAGGAATAGATGATCGAGTTTTTAGTCATACTTGAAATATTGGAACCTACTGGCATGATTATCGAAAACATTGACATTTTCCTATTTTTAACCGATTTGCAGGGGTTGATGTGAATTTTGTATTTTTTGGATTCTTCGATGATTTTATGTTCGAAATATGCAAACTCATTTAGTCTAGTGTGATTTTTTGATACCTAAGGAAATATTACGGAATTCCTTCTAGTTTTACGACAATCTAGTAAAACAATGATTGAACATCTCTGGACTTTTTACGTGACACGACTTCGACCACTGAATGGTTTGCTCGAACAATTGGCAGAATGTCTTGAGACATGCATTCGTGAGAAGTTGCACGTAGGCAGTTTTAAAAATTGTTTGGCATTCGCACCATGTAATGATGACAACTTTTTGATAATAGATCCACCTTCTGTGTTCTAGCTTCGTTTGCCTACAAGCAGTGAAGCACTTTCATGTAAATTTTAGTAATCTCTTATGATACCTCTTCGTATTTCGCAACTATGACATATTCTTTTGCTGAGCACACACTTCACTGATATCTGTGTTTTGTAAGTGAAAGAAATCCTTCTAATCCCTTCTAAATTTGATGGTTTCTAAAGTGCCCCCTAATAACCGAATACACGGAGAGAATTTCTATATCAATATTTGATTCATTCTATATATATAATTAAAATAAAATGTAAGAATTCAGGGATAATCGGGGTAGTGCTATAAAGATTTCTACTATAATAAGAGATGATGGTATTTCTTTATGTATTATTATAAACTTAAGCGAGCAAAAATTAGTATTCACGTTTAGAAAAAGTCCTATTCACTGTTTGAAAATGGTGAGTGTGAAAAACTGATAATGGTCAATAACAAGCTTTGTAAAAAGATATTGTCAAAAGTGAGAATAGTAAAATTTATATTAAAGTTTAAACCAATTTTAATTTGGATTTTTTAAATTTAAACTCTCAATAATTTACACATATAGAATAGAAGCTTTTAGCACTTTTCAATTGGAAAATTGCAATTAAGTGTAATTAAACTGCAAAACTTAAACCTTCACACTTTAATAAATTGAATTGTTTAAAGATCTCTAATTAAAAAATAGGAATTCGCGCTATCGTTTTAAATTCTCTAAATTAAAACTGATCCTCAATTTCAACTCGTATAAATAAAAATGTAATAAAATAAATAAAAATGGTTTAAAAATTTAATATTTGCGACTGAAACAATATTTGAACAGAATTTTAAATAAAATAAAATCGTTTAATTAATGAGTATATTAATTTTAAGTTATTTTTACATTAAAATTAGTTTATTAAGTTTGAATCAGACATTTCAACTTGCTTAATTATTAAAGATTTCGTTTTGAACAAGTGGAATTTTCAATGTCGAAATCTGTAAATTATTTAACTTAAAACCGATTTTGAATCATATTATAAAATAACTATTGTGCAATTTTTAAAACTCGAAATACAGTTTAGTTTTAAAGCCCATTAATTAATTGATATAGGTTTATTTTTAAATTCTTGCAATTAAAAATTTACGTTTATAAATGACGACATAAAATGAAAAATTGCAAACTAAAAGATTTTTGTATTAAGCGTTGTAAATTAAATGATGTAGTGATTAAAACAGTTAACAAATAAACTTAACATTAAAAAAAAGTTAAAATCGCATTTATTTTTAATTGAATTGTATTATGTGATATGATATTTATGATATTCCAAGTGATTTGATAGATTGTTCTTCTAAAAACTTGTGAAATTCCTTGTGAATAAATAAATTCACTATCATACTCATTTCTCGGCTTTTTCCGGTCTCAAAAAATTCCCGGTCATTTCCCGGTTTTTGGGCCAGCGTCTACCCCACAAATGATAAGTTAACAAAGCTCCAGATATAGATTATTGGAAAGCTAAAATACAGTAAATGATAGCTATTGTCATTTGACGAAAAATGTTGTTATAGGATTATTTCCTAAAGAAATCAGACACTAGAAAAGTCGTGGTACCTAATGCAAAATTTAATTACGTTCTACGTCTGCTCTAAGAGTAAGTAAAATATTGAAAATTTAAAATTGCGTTGAAAATTCAGAATTTAGCAGGTTCACAATGCCATATTTATTATTTTATTTTAATTACTTTAAATAATAAATAATTTATCAATCTTTTTTATCTTAATTTTGAAATTAATTGATCAAATTTTTTGTTTGATTTTTTAGTGGTAATTATAACTTTCCGAAAAGCTAGTACCATTATTCAGGAAGTTTATACCTTGGCAGAACATATAGATACCTGGTAACAACCTAGAATTGTCAGGGAATTATTTGTACAGAATTTGAGTAGACGTCCTGAAATAATTCTAAGGATAAAATTTTTTAATATTTGTATTGATATCTTTCAACATATGAAATATCAACAAATTTTTTATGAATCACTTTTTAATAGAGTGCGTAGTTTTTATTTTAATCGTGAAAAACTCAATAGAGTAAAAAAAAAATCCGCCTGCTGCGTGGGCAAATTCTCATTCACAATTTTCGTCCTTTAATTTCTTGTTTCTCTCGTGTATGGGGTTTCAAAAAAATTAAGTTTTTTATGCATAAAAAATGGCAAATCAGAAACTACATTTTTTCATTCAACAATTTCATAGCATTTTGTGTGTGTGGGTACGTGTGTGTGTGTTTGTATGTGATAAACAGTTAATTAAGTCTGAAGCACCTGAAATTTTTGACCCAGCACTATAAGTTTCTCACAAGTAGTGATACGTTTCTCTCGTTCAGTTTATAAGGACCGAAAGAATCATGAGCCTCAGCGTAATGAGTGCGATTTATAGATATAACGTAGGTTCATATATGCGTATAGTCATTGGTATAATCTTCGTAAACAAACCCACTGTAGCCAACAAGTTACCATCCGAGCGTATATGCACATATATATTAAGAAGTATGTGAAGTCCATGTAATAATGTGCGTTCATACACTTCTCACCGTCTTTCTTTTTGCCATGCGCCAGCATGAAACACAACATCACGTGACCCCCATTTTTCGTATAGTGGCTTAGAAAGATTGCAAGGCGTTCGTAACGAAATGTGCAACATTCTGTTCCACTTCTTTCGAAGCACTATACTAATTTTTGTTATGCGAATCCATTATAAAGTGTAATACAGCGACTTAGAAATACTGTAATTTTTTATGTAACAGTCTAAAATTCGTAAAATTTATTCCAATCAGAGATATTAATCTGCATTTTCTTAGTCACTCCATTCGACTTTTCTAACCGAACCTCGATTATCCCTAAATTCGTACACTTTATTTGAATTATGGATATACGATACAAGAAATATTAATATCAAAACTCTCTCCGTGTATATTCCAACCCTTACAAATATTAAGAAATTTTTTGTCAACCCTAGTAGTACAGGCATCTCGTAAAAATCGTAAATTTCTATAAAACTCACTACAACACCTCCGGAAAATATTTTTAAAAAATTCGAAAAATCGTGTTTGCGAATAGCTCTTTCCCATTATGTTTTAGAGAAAAATCTCCAAAAGTAAAATTGAAGTAGACAAAATTCTGATAGAAAAAAAGAACCTTCTTCCTGCATTAGGTGTCGAGATACTTTGACTTTTTTCGTTTGGATGAATCTGTCAATACCATGGATATAGGAAACACGGGACTAGGCATACCATTGCGCATAATCAAGTGGCACATCGTAAGACGGCGGTTCTCCCCACTCATGGAATTCTCCCCCCTCCCGTGGATTCTACCCCGCTTGCCAAGTTAGGATGGCATGCCTAGTCCCATGTTTCCTATGTCATTGGTCAATACTGACAGATGATACTTTCGAACGTATTTAAACATTTATATAGCATATACAGGGTGGACACGCTGGGGCTTACCAAAAAGTATGCAACCCCTCTTACACGGCAATGCTATTCTTATGGGCGTGCGTATGGCGAGCTGCATATGTTTTTGTAAACCCCAGCGTGCCCACTAGGGTGGCTCAAAAAGACTTTTATTTTTTAGAGGGCAACGATCCCTCCAATTTTATTCCAAATCCGAAAAAAGAAATTCCCTAATTTTCTATTTCTTCATTTTTCGAAGAAGAATTCCATGTATCATATATATATATACCCTAAAACACCCCCACGAGTACCTGAAAACTACCCTTAAAACAAAAAATGTCAATTCTTCATGAAATCGACATTTTGAGCACTGTATTCCGGTCTTTTTTTACTTAAAACTATTAATATTGATTTGATGGAATATTTATTATCATTGGTTAATCAACTTTTAATTATTTAAACGAATGGAATTTGTTAACTTTTTTTTTAAATTTATTTTTCCCCTTAAAATTATTACTGTTAGTCTAGTGGAATATTTAATAACATTGTTTAATTCATTTTCAATTGTTTAAACAAATGGAATTTGTTTCAGTAATTTTTTTTAATTCGTTTTTTCCCTAAAAATGATTACTATTGGGCTATTGGAATATTTATTAACATTAGGTCATTCATTTTCACTTATTTAAACAAAAGGAATTTGTTCAAATACTTTCCTTTCGATTTTTTTTAAATAAAAATTATTACTGTTAGTCTAGTGGAATATTTATCAGTAATAATGAATAACTTATTAATAATTAATTTAATAATAATTAATGTATCAGTTAATAAATATTTCACTAGACCATTAGAAATAATTTCTACGGAAAAAACAAATTTTCGAAAAACATTGTTTAAACAAATCCCATTTGTTTAAATGATAAAACATTAATTAACCAATATTAATAAATATTCTACTAGGCTAATAGTAATAATTTTTATGGGGAAAAACTAATTTCCGAACAAAAAAATTATTGAAACAAATTCCATTTGTTCAAATAATTGAAAATTAATTAACCAATGATAATAAATATGTCCAATAGACCAATATTAATAATTTTGAGTAAAAAAAATACGAAAATACAGTGTTCAAAAGGTCGATTTCATGAAAAATTGACATTTTTGGTTTTAAGGGTAGTTTTCAGGTACTCGTGTGGGTGTGTTAGGGATGTCAAACCCATATGTCTGATAGATGAAATTCTTCGTTGAATACTTCTCTACAGGCCGCCATACTTTCTCCTCACATTTTTACAAACCCTAAAAAATTATTCTAAAAACTCAAAAAAGTGATTTTTCTCCATGCATTTTACATGGGAAACTTCAAGTCAAAACCGATTAGGGAATGTCTTTTTTCGGATTTTGAATAAGGGGGGGGGGGGGAATCGTTGCCTTCTAGGATGCAAACAAAAATTTCCATGCATTTTTGGACCACCCTAGTATCCACCCTGTATAATCTGCAATTAATTAGAATTCTTTAGATCGAAGTAAAAATAATAAATTAACTAATTTTAAATTTTTGATTCATTACTTGTAAAAAAAAATGAAGGAAAAATATTTTATGGTTAAATGCTGATAATAATAAAAAAATAAACAAACAAATAACGATCTCTGCACACCTTAATTTTTGTCTTCTTTTTCGGCACGGCATGCACACAGTGCACATACAATAGTTTTTGACAACTATTTTCAGAACATCTCTCGTTCTTAATTAATTTCATTAATTTTCATGAACAATATTAATAATAAAATAAATAACTGAATTACATATGTTATTTATTGTAATAAAACATCTACTAATTATTATAATGTATGTTTTCTTTTCACTTTTTTTTAATTTATAAGAGTATTTATGTAAATAAATTAAAAACGGAAATCACGCTTGTCCCTTAGTCTCATTGACAATTATCCTGTCATAATTTATTATTCAAATTAATTAAAATTTCAAATAAAGATATAAAATCAAGGAATATGCAAGGAAAATATAATATATTTCCTCATTCATCAAAAACAGATTCAACAAAAGGTGCCTTATGCGGGAAACATTCAAATCAAAATACTAGGTCTAAAGTAATAACTTTTAATTTTTTTACCTTCTTTTCCTAAGTGTAGTAAGAGTTATGATAATTATTTTGTAATGAAAAAAGTTCACAATTAATTTTTTTTACATTCTCATCCTAATGAGAAGGTGTTGGTTTTATGTAAAATTTGACTTTGTCGGTTTCCATCAAATCTTCCCGTTTTGAGACCTACTGAGTCAGAAAAAACAATTTTTACGAAGGTGTTTGTTTATCTGTCTGTAGTCTGTAGCCTGTATACTGTAGGCACGATAACTTTCAAAAAATTGATCAGGTTGGATTCTGCTTTGGCACACTTTTTTAAAGCCTGCAAAGGAAGAACAAGTTCGTGAATCAGCTGTTTTGGATCAAAATTCAAAAAGTGAGCGCATTTTCAAAATTTTTGAAACCACATTTTTTCAAGATTTCAAAATTCTATCTACGGTTATTCATAGTACTCAGAAACTCAAACAATTTATCCTCATAACTTTTTTCTATGGAAAAAAATTATTGGAGTTAGAGCATTTTCAAAATCCAAAAAAACAAACTAAAATAAACATTTAAAGCAAGCAACGCATGATATGAAAAAAGTCAAAAGAAGAAAAACGTTGATTTTTGAAAGCACTACAAGGTTATTATAGCAAATTTTTTAAATTGGTCGAAAAGTTGAAAATTCAAAATTTGATCCTACCAAAAAATTTTGAAACCACATTTTTCTAGATTTCAAAACTCTATGTATGGCTATTCATAATTGTCAGAAATTCAAACAATTTATCTCTATGACTTTTTTCTATAAAAAAAAAAATTATCAGAGTTAGAGCAATTTCAAAATCCAAAAAAACAAACTAAAATTAACATTCTAGGCCAAACAACGCATGATATGAAAAAAATTCAAAAAAAGAAAACGTTGATTTTTAAAAGCCCTACAAGATTGCTATAACAACTTTCTTAAATTGGTCGAAAAGTTGAAGATTTAAAATTTGATCGTACCGAAAATAATGAAAAATCCCAAAATTCAATTTTTTGGTCAAACTATGCAAGATAGGAAAAAAATTAATCAGCTAAAATTTAGCGCTCTGGAAAGACCTACAAATTTGTAATGAATCTCTTTTCGATAGGACTTGTAGTTTTTGTTTTTAGTCCTTAACAACAACATTAAAAATAAAAAAAAATATGAACTAACAAGCTACGACAAAAATGAGACCAAACTTGTTTATCCAAAAAAGAGCTATAATTTTTTATAGGGCACATAGTTTTTGCTTTAGTCGTAAAAAATAACGTTCAAAATAAAAATATTACATTTTTTTTGAAAAAATGACATAAGTACGAACTAAAATTAACAGACAAAAGTTGTTCGCCTAAAAAGAGCTATAAATTTATTATTAATTATTTTTCGATAGGACGAGTAGATTTTCTTTCAATTGTAAAAAATAAGGTTAAAAATAAAAAAGTTTAATTTTTTGAAAACGGTCAGAAAAAATGAAAGAGGACAAAGGATCCTGTATAGAACACTATATAGGTTCCTGTATTAGGCCGTATGCAGATACACAATATTTTTTCTTTAATCGTGAAAAAACAAGATTAAAAATTTTAAAAAGATGGAAATAAGAATTAGTATGATTAAATTTTTATGCATCTTATGAATTGTAATGACATAAATTGATTGAAATGACACATGTTTCAGTGCAGTTTAGAATGCAATATAAAGCAAAATACGAAACAAATATTAAAATAATCATGATAAACACAATTTGTGCTTTACTTTTCAATATTTGAATAAGCAATCCTAGGCAGAGTTACATAAAAAATGTATTATATTTGATATACATTGCAGACATTATCGAGTGCGAAGCACGAGATACGTGATGAGAATGTGGTCGTTAAAGCTGAAAGAGCTTTAACAAAAAAGAGTTGACAATCACAAAATTACAGTTGTCGGTCCGTTGACCTTTGATTTTAAAAAGTATGTGCACGAATGCGGGAGAAATTCAAAGACCGAGCGCGGAGTGCTATAGCCAACAGTCGCGTGCCGTTGGGGCGCTCAAACTCTCGAGCTAAGGTCTTTTAACAAAAGAGAATTCACAATCACAAAAGTACACTGAAGGATGTTTTATGTCCTAATTTTAAAAGTTTTGCGCAAGAATGTGCTAAACTATAGAGACCAAGCGCGAAGCGCGAAGTAAACACATCATCGGGCGCGAAGCGCGTGGAATAACAGTCACGCGCCCTAGGCGCGCTCAAACTTGCAAGCGATGAGAACGTGCCCGCGTAGCGGGTAGATTTTTTTCATTATAAATGTTCTCTTTATTACACTATCGCCGCTGTCAAAGTTACCCATATGGACCTTATTTTATTTATTAATTTTTATTAATAATGAGTAAATAATTTAGGAATAATTAATTTATAAATTTTCCTTAGTTTGCTGTTAACAATAGGCCTTCTGGAGGTATATTGTATTTCTGAATAATCACAAATCCATATATGATACTCAAATATTTAAATACGGCCCTAAAACTTTTCTAGTGTCGTCATTAACGTTACTTTATCCAGAAACAAGCTATTTCGAGGAAAAAAATCAAACGCTAGTAATTTGATCGGATAAATGGGTAAAAAATTGTGAAATGTAGGTCATAACTCATAGCCTATTGGGGCTAGATCACTGTTTTTTATAATTACTGGAAATGGCGTCCGATTTAATTAATATATTGAGCTTTTTTTTAATTAACAGGTTTCAGTGTACAAATGCAAACTTTAGAAATTGATTTTTCAGCCACTCTTTTAATTCAATCCGATCACTTTGAAGGGTCACAATGAAGATAGAAGTTATTTTTTAATATTCTCAGAATTTTGTAGTTGCTTCTAGCCAATTTTGAATTCGTATCAGAACCACTTAATAAACCGTTTTAACAAACAAATAAAAATATTTAAAAAACGAGATATACCTAGTTAAAACAGTAAAAAAATTATCAGACTCCTGGACTATTGTCATGTTTCATCAGTCTGCTAGAATCTCTGATATTCTCTTATGGAACCAAGCAGTCCATCCAATAATTCATCATGAGACTTGATACCTCCCCAGTCTGTATCGTAGTTCGAGCAATAGAGTGAAAGAACCGTGATTAAATCTTATTGGCATACTTCGAATCCAATCCACTCTAAACTGCTTAATTCTTCCCAATCTCTTGCAATCCAATATATTTTATAACTGAAAGGAATCTCCTAATTAACGCAATATCCACTTGAAAAGCAAAACCTTTAGCTCTGCCTTCTTTTATTCCCATGCTCAGCGGGTAATTATTTCCGTCCTTTTTTGTCCGCAGCTTAGTTGGAGAATTTGACGCAATGATACAGCATAGAAGTCGAAAGCGAAATTTAAATTGATATAGTAGGAAGTAAAAGGTGCGAAGAGGACGATGGAGGAAGAAGATAGGAATAGGATAGACAGATGGATAGAAGAAGGCAATGAGAGAAGGACGGAAATGGCACTGAGGTGTTCGGCCGAGTCGTTGGTGAAGTGTGTGGCGAGGTTTTGCGTCTGTCTTCTCTCCCTGACCTAACCACTCTTCGCCTCGCTCCAGTCTACTCTGAAGTCTGATGTTTCGCAGCCCGGCGCTCCGCTTCGCTTCGTTTCTGTTTGCCTGAACTGAAATCGCCGTCGCGCGAGCGCAGCCGATTCGGCCACAGCTGCGCTGCAGCATGGACGGACGATCTTCTGTACGCGCAGCCTCTAGGTCGGCCGTTCACCCTGTCCCGACAATCTGCCGGCTCTGTGCACGCCGCGCCGCGAGCTGCTGAAACAGCACGATCGAATTTCGTCTCACCGCAATATTTATCGCCATTATGCAAGCGCATGATCTGCCGTAAATTGAAATCCCGGCCTCTAGCATTTTATTTAGATAAAAGGAACCAACTGGCGCTAACAAATAAGAATAAAATGCATGAATAAACGGAGCCTTCAAGTTTTAAGTAGCATTCAAAAGATTGGAAAGATGTATCATATGTTACGTCTTATTGCGTTACTTTTTTAGATGAAGGATATTTTTCATGTTGCTGACTATCAGTTTTTAATCTGTTCTATTAATCTATTCAATTTTAAATCTGTAAATCATTGCAATCCTTTGGAACCTCGTGAGTTCTTTTGATAGTTTTGTAAATCCCTTAAAACTTTTAAAATCATGTTTTAATATTTCTTCTGGACCAAAAAATGTTTTTTCCCTAAGTAAGAGCACTAATCCTTGGTATATTAGCTTAGCCCAATATTTGATTTCACCATATAACTAATACATGCATTAGATTTTGAAAAAATGGAAGAATGAAATTACTAAAAGCAATACAAGTTCAACAGTCATATTATCTAAGCAAAATAAATTAAAAAAAGGTGTCAACAATTGAGGGTAGGGAACAAGAATTTGCACTCGTACTCTACTTCGCAATCTTTTGAAATCCAGTGAAATTCTTTGATATTCCGCGAAATATTTGAAAATTCTTGTAATTGCTCAATACTTATAAAACCGCATAAAAAGCCTTCATAATCCTTTGAAGTTCATGGAAATCTCTTAAAATCTTTCAAATTTACGATTTTTTAAAATATTTTCGAATGCTTTTAAATCTTTTAAAAGCCATGAAAGTTCTTCATAATCTTTATAACAATCGAAAATTGTTTGAAATTCTGTTCTATGGAGATTCTTTTAAATCTTACGAAATTCTCTAAGGTCCGTGTATAGACTTTGGAATCTTTTGACATCTCTTAAAATTCTTTGAAATCTCGTGAAATCGTTAAGGCTCCTTTCAATATCTTGACATGCCTTAAGATACTATAAACTCCTTTCAAATCTTCGAAGTTCTTTTGAAATCACGTGAAATTTTTTAAAATTTGATTGAATCCTTTTAAATCTTCAAAATCTTATTAAAATCTCCTACCATCCTTCAAAATTCGTGACAATACTTCTGTATCTCTAGGAATTCTATACAATCCTTTAAAATCCCTTAAAATCTTTTTTAATATTTGGAAATCTCTTCAAATCCCTTCAAATCACTTAAAGTCCTTATGAATTATTTTAAATACTCTAAAATCTTTTGCAATCCTTTTAAATCTATTAGAATTCTTTAAAATGTCATATAATCCTTAAAATAATCTGGAAATATAGTTGAATTCCGTAAAAATGTTGTAACTTTTTGAAATATTTTCTCATATTTTCTTAAATAAATGATATATTGTTGATATACTGAGTGCTCTCTAAATCTGAATCACTTAAATGTCCACTGATTGTCAGTAAGATTTCACTGATTGGAATAGCTAGAAATCAGTCTCTGACAATCAGTGAAAAGTTACTTATTGATTCAGTGAAATAAGCACTTTTAAGAATTTGCAGCTCTACACCATGTCAATTTAGCAGTCTCAAGAAAGGTGAATATTTTCGATGCTTTTAATTGACAAATAAAAACATTTTTGCTACTTAAGTAAAAGAGTAACAACAACGCTCAACTCTAAAACTTAGAGGTTGTGTTGCACATGGTTTATTCTAGTCTTACTGAACTAATTAGTGAATAAGTCCGAAATCACTAGTTAATCAGTGAAATGTCTAACTAATATTTTAATCAGTGAATTTTTCACTGATTCATTATTAGCGAGTAAAAACTATAAAATATTACGTAATAAAAGGAGGAGTCACAAAACCCTTACGAATATTTACAATAGGCGGTGGGGAAGAGGTCTTAAATTACAAAAATAATTCTTACGTAATTAATGGACGTTCTATTTCCAAAGTTTTCGAATGCAACAACTGAGACCAAAATTATTCTGTCATAAAGACAATGATTTCTGTCCTATTTTATTTCTATAGTTTTATTACTACCTATTTCACCCTTTTTGTAATGAACATCTAACCTGTTCTCTCAAACCATTTCATTCTATTCACTGAAGTCATATTATATTCTAAAGTTATGTATCACCCTATCCATTTATGTCCCTAACTATTTTAAAAATACCTTTTTTTATAACTTACTATCCATTTCTATCATATTATATTATAAAACAATATTATCCTAGGTAGACAAAATGAGTCAGAAATATGTATACTAATAATTATCAGCACAAGTTTTAAAAGAATTTGACAGGAATGATCGATTGTTCCTTTCTAGCAACCAAAAGGCTTCTGCGCATTGTGTGAAAGGCTTTTATTGCTATCGTAGACCCTAACCTTTTGGCAAAAGACTCTTTATTTTATATTAAAAGTCAGTTTATACGTCTTCAAATAAGATTTATCTGACAGGTGATTCCACTGTAAGCTAAAGTTGAGAAAAAATCTTCAGTAAAATCATTCAATTGAGACGTTATAAAGTGCAACGGATGCCTTTATTTAGAGATGATTGATAATATAAAATTATTCAAATTAGAAAATACAGTAAGTATACAAAATTATTTTAAGTAATTTCTGATTACATTGATTTGGTAATCCTGCTGCAAAAGTTCAATAGGATTTGATGAAAAAATTAATACTTTTTAATCCATTTTTTGTATCCACATTAAAAAAATTTCCTTTATATTTATATGAAACTCTTCCGATCAAAATTCTATCAAACATTCACATATTTTAACGCATTTAAATAATAATTTTTAGGATAGAAAATAGCTTAACGTCAAGATTTTGACTGAAATAGATGTCTTTAAAAGTGGGCTTGGCACCGTTTAGCTTTTCCTGCTTTAATTATAACGTTTTGGGATATAATTTACTATTTTGTCTCCTGCTGTACACTATAAATACTATGAAAAAGTTATGGTTACAATTGCGAAAAATGTAATATATACATTTGAAAAAGCCTTTTGTCACAATGTGTCCTTATTTATTTAGTTAGAGTTGCACGGGCATACACTCTTCCTTACATTAAAAAATTTATCAAATCTAAATAAATTTAAACAAGAATGTTGATACATGTCCGGTATTACAAGTTATCCGATTTCTTGAGTCAATAATATAGTTTTCGAAAAATGGCGCTTGAGACCTAATGCAAAGCTACCCTTTAGATACTTGCTATCTACTGAATGAAATCTATCATTAAAATAAATAAATAATTCTATAGAAAATTGATACTAGATTAAAATTCTATTTTCCTCTCCCCCTTGAGCCAGTCTAACATGTAAATTACTAGGTTGCCTTGACTCCTTCAAGCCGCCCCTGTTCGTTGTCGTAATTATTATTCGTCTAACAAGCATTACGACTGATACATTACCAAATGTAAATTATTTCATATATGATTAATATATTAATGTATCAAATACAACTTTATTCTGGAAAAGCTTGTAGGCCTTTGGGAGTATTTGAAATTTGATATTAGTAATTAGAATTAGAAAAATATCACCATAGATTCAAAATTTATTGTTAGAACTTAAATTTTATTCAGTAGTCAACAGTATATGAAGGTCTAATTATATATCTTAGTTTACTATTTGTATAAAAGTAATAGCAGCCTTATATTCCTTAATAGGAATATACTTATAAAGCAGTGTACTGATGAGGATGCAGAAACTGTACGCTTTTCCGCTCCGTGTCAAATAAAATATCGTCAGATGTTAAATGGTGATTTGAAATTTTTGCATGAAATTTAAAAAGTCAAGGTAAACGACATTACAGGAGAGAAAAATAATTGTCTAATCATTCCCTTCCCTCTCTGCTTGCAGAATGGTGCGGCTCCGTTGTGCACCGTCAGTGCATTTCTTAATCGTTGCGTAAACAACATGATTAATGTCGAATTTCCTCAGTTTCATTTGTCCCCTGGCTCTAAAATAACGTTTTCTCGATGACATTAACACCAGATTGTTTAATAAGCAATCAAACGTACAATATGTTCATAAATTTTGTATTTTTATTTTAAAATGCAAAAAAAAAAAGAACTTTATTAGCAGTAGATGAGTAGATAAAGCTCTAAAGATATTAGTAGTTTACAAAAATTCAAGGAGGTCTTACACGTATAGTAAGAAATATGTTACATGTCGTTGCAAACGGTTTCAAAGGATTTCAAGAAGTTTTAGCTCGGATTATAGGGATTATAAAAGATTACACAGAATTATCATTAAAAGGCTAATAAAATATTCAGCCTTTTAACATCGCAGCAGTTTTTGCTACGGTAGCAGAAACTTCCGGGTGAAAATCATAAATATGGGAGTTAATGATCATTGAATTTCCGAAGTATGAAAAATGTATGGTCCATTATAAAATATCATACTTCATGTATATATTGAAGTATTATAAAGTATAGCTAAAGTATAACTGAAGTACAGGTAATGTGTACTTTTGCGTATCTGAGGTTTAGGCTATACTTCTTGTATAAAGTCATATAGGTTATCAAGCAATCTGTATTTTTAGAAGAGAATAACAAAAAATCTTAGCATCTTTTCAGACTAGATCGAGTTATGAATTAAAAATTTAATTTAAAAAAACATGTGTTATACTTCTTCTCTCACCTATAATTAAGTATAGCTAATGTATATACTTAATTATGGTAAAAGTCTCGGGTCTAGAATATAACGCAAAAAGCGCATTAATTTGATTTGTATGTTCCATACAAATTCGTTAAATTTTTTGTTAAAATAAACTTAAGAATTGAAAATAACCTTCTCTGTTTTCCCCTTTATGGGTTGGGTCTTTAGATTTTCCTAGTGAAAACAAACATTATTTAGTAATACTAGTGTTTGTTTTAGAAATATTTGGGGGATGCCTGCAATGAGTAAGGGATGATATCTTTCGATCGAAAGTGGGACGACCCCAGGCCACTTGGGTTTCGAGTAAGGCGACACGTTCATGTAATAACGGGCTTTCCTACATTTAGGTGCAATATATTATATTTAAGTTGATGTTATGGTTTTCCACCAAGATTGCTTCCCTGAGGACAAAATAGAGGATCTAAAATTGAGATACAATATATACAATCCTAGATCGAATTTCATGATAGAAGGAGAGATTGATAAGTGTATCAACTTCCTCAATATCATAAGCAGAAGGAATGATGGGAGATTGGAGATTGATTGGTACAGAAAAGAAACTTGCTTTAGAAGGTATATAAATTATAATTCAGATGCTCCATACAAATATATAATAAGTGTCATCAACAGTCTTGCAGATAGCGCGATTTTACTTTTTGAACAAAATTCCCCATAAAAAATCTCAATTTGATTGAAAACACATTAATTCAAAACGATTTTCCAAAGAAGCTCATAAAGAAATTAATTTATTTACGAATTCAAAAACTAAATTGCAAACCAAATAGCATTAGTCACACGCAGAATGTAGATTTTAAGAAAATTATTCTACTCCCATATGTAGAACAAATTGAATATAGTTTCAGAAATGTGTTAAATGATGAAGGTCTAATGAGCATTTTCCGATCTCAAAAATACGATTTTTGTTGCTTCCGTCATTCAAAAGACACACTATATAAAGCACAAAGAATACATTCTATTTATTTTATAGGATGTAAGGGATGTACAAGTTTTTATATCAACCAATCTGAAGACCTATATGGATATCAGAAAGAAACAGCACATAAACGATTCTAAAAGGACAATATGAAGACTGCGCTTGTCGAGAATTCCCACACTTTTGACCATCAATTTGATTTTGTTAATATTAAAATAATAATTACAGAAAAAAATTATAAAAAGTGAATTTTTGTTAAATGTTTAAAAAATGATAACGTCACACGAATCTGTCCGCGTCTTCTGATCTAACCTCGCCATTTGCGTTAGGTTAAACTTTATCTTATAGGCAAGCCATGCTCACAGCTACAGTATGAGCAAACTTGTCAAGTCACTCACTACACCCGTGGAAAAGGTATTTTTAACATGTGTTTTGTCCATCATAATTATTATACTTAATTAAAAACTACCTTGACATGGCTGAAAGTAAAAATGGAAATAACAATAATTTTTTCAAAATTGTATATCAAATAATTCAACAAGGCTATCTGTGCCTGAAACTATTATCTTATAAGAACTAAACCAGGTTCGTACCTGCGTTGTTTTTGTTTATGGTAAGAATTTTCTGTAATTTCAAATGGAGTGGAAGTTTTAATTTTAATTTTAGATGAGTATTTATTGTTTTTAAAATTTACACTTAGACTTGAAAAGTCGCATTAAACTGATGAGACCCTACGTCTAGTGAGTTGGACGTCGTTGATGTTTATACAACGAAATAAATGACCAATAAACAGAAAACCTACGAAAATAACAAATATATACACGGAGAGAGTTTCCATATCAATATTTGATTCATTCTATATGTATAATTAAAATAAAATGTTAGAATTTAGGGATAATCGAGGTAGTGCTATAAAGATTCCTACCATAATAAGAGATGATGGTATTTCTTCATGTATTATTATAAACTTAAGCGAGCAAAAATTAGTATTCACGTTTAGAAAAAGTCTTATTCGCTGTTTGAAAATGGTGAGTGTGAAAAACTGATAATGGTCAATAACAAGTTTTGTAAAAAAATATTGTCAAAAGTAAGAATTTTACGTAACATAAGTTGTAAAAGATGTACGAAATTTTTGTATTCTTAAATAAGAGTGTGTATTAAAATGATTGCCACTAGTAATAGCTGTAACCGGGATTTGCGAGAATTCTAAAAGACTATACTAAAAACGCCCGAAGGCTTCCGAGCTATCCCGTCTATAGCCGAGCTCGCGACGATCACACCATCTGACTGACTGTACTGGGCTCATGACTTGGGATTCCCCGCCAAATCTCTTCAATCATGCGTGTGTTTGTAGTACAAAAATGGTCATAACTAGTGAAATCTATATTAAAGTTTAAACCAATTTTAATTTGGATTGTTTAAATTTAAACTCTTAATAATTTACACATATAAAATAGAAGCTTTTAGCACTTTTCAATTGAAAAATTGCAATTAAATGTAATTAAACTGCAAAACTTAAACCTTCACACTTTAATAAATTGAACTGTTTAAAGATCTCTAATTAAAAAATAGGAATTCGCGCTATCGTTTTAAATTCTCTAAATTAAAACTGATCCTCAATTTCAACTCGCATTAATAAAAATGTGAAGGAATGAAACATGTCGCATTTCCAACTGAATAAAAACGTTATATAAAAAAAAGTTTTTTTGGAAAATAAAGATTGCAGTGAATTTAAATCAATTGCAATTTATAAGGTAAGACGAATTCACATATCCTTGCTAGTTAATCCAGTGTGACAGTCCGGTATAAAATATCAAAAATCTAATTTGAATTTTTATGAAAAATAAATTAACATCTTTTAAATTAATTTCAGAACACAAAACAAATAAATGCGATCGACCCTAAAGTCAATTAAAAAATCGTCTTTACTGTTATAAGAGTTGGTTCAAATAAAAAACTATATCTTTTAAAAACAGCAAAGATATCAACTACCTATATCTAAAATTGAGTGCCTCTTTATATTCAGAAAAACTTTTAAAAAAACGAATTTCCTTCCTTTCAGTTCTATGAAAACCGTAGTAATATGAAAAACTATTTTAAATTCTGAAAAAATTGAAAATCAACACTTCCTCTCCTCCGACTCATTAACAATAAATATTTTTTAATCATCCTTTTCTAATTCAGACAAAAAAAAAACAAAAATAAAAAATTCTTTCTTCTAACACAATAAAAATCCTGAAAAATGGCCTCTTCCAATAAAAAAAACTGTACCTCTTCCAACTCAATACAAACTTTACAAATATAAAATTTACTGCCAACTTACCAAAAATTAGAATTTTCTATATTTTTCAATTATCCTCTTTTAATTCAGACAAAAAAAACGAAAACAAAACATTCTTGCCTCAAACACAATAAAAATCTTGTAAATAAAAAAGTGGCCTCTTCCAGTTAAAAAAAAAAACTATATCTCTTTCAACTCAATAAAAACTTTACAAATATAAAATATACTGCCAATTTAACAAAAATTAGAATTATTTTTTTCAATTTTGGTCGTTTCAAATTAATAATTGTCAATCGCTATTTAACGTTACAATAACAATTGTAACGTTAAAAGTTTAAATGTTGCCCTCTGAAATTTTTACCATTCTAGGTTTTCAATTTCAAACGATTTAGTTTCAAATTGTTTACTTTTGAACATATGATGTATAATTTCTCATTCATACATTTTATTAATTAAAAATTTCCGATATGAATGGGTTAAAAATTTAATATTTTCAACTGAAACAATATTTGAATAGAATTTTAAATTAAATCATATGGTTTAATTAATGAATATATTAATTTTAAGTTATTTTCACTCTAAAATTAGTTTATTAAGTTTGAATCAGACATTTCAATTTGCTTAATTATTAAGGATTTTGTATTGAAGAAGTAGAATTTTCAACGTCAAAATCTGTAAATTATTTAATTTAAAACCGATTTAGAATCATATTATAAAATAATTATTGTGCAATTTTTAAAACACGAAATACAATTTAGTTTTAAAACCCATTAATTAATTGATATAGTTTTATTTTTGAATTCTTGCAATTAAGAATTTACGTTTAAAAATGACGATAGATTGTTCTTCTAAAAACTTGTGAAATTCCTTGTGAATAAATAAATTCATTATCATACTCATTTCCCGGCTTTTGGTCCAGCGTCTACTCCACTAATGATAAGTTAACAAAGCTCCAGATAATGATTATTGGGAAGATAAAATTCAGTAAATGATAGCTATTGTTATTTGACGAAAAATGTTGTTATAGGCTTATTTTCTTCAAAACTCAGACACAAGAAAAGTCGTGGTACCTAATGCAAAATTTAATTACGTTCTACGTCTGCTCTAAGAGTAAGTAAAATATTGAAAATTTAAAATTGCGTTGAAAATTCAGAATTCAGCAGGATCACATTGCCATGTGTTATTTTATTTTAATTACTTTAAATAATAAATAATTAATCAATCTTTTTTTCATCTTAATTTTGAAATTAAATGTTCAAATTTTTTTTTGATATAATTGCACATTTTTGAGGAGGTTCGAGCAGAATTTTTTGCTGAATATATTTTACTGAAAATATGAATATGTTAAATATGCTCCGAATTTGAAGCAACTATTAAAATAGTAAAAAACAATTTATAACAAGTAATGAGGAAGCTCATTTTTCTCGTAGGTTCAAGTAGGTTAGAGTTCAATATTGTAAAGGAATTTTTCGTTGAAAGTTGAATTTTTTAGTGGTAATTATAACTTTCCGAAAAGCTAGTACCATTAGGAAATTTCTTGTCCTTCTATAAAGTTAGTTTCATAAGTTAAGAAAGACTATTTGATTTTACATACCAAAATTATACTGTTTCTATAAAGTTTTATTTTTATAAGGACAAAGAAAAAGATTATTCATAATTAACTTGCGTAATTGTTCTATGCTTATTATAGTGGTCTGAAAAGATCTCCTTATTTTTTTATTCTAAAATGGCTCGATCCCTAAAAATTGTTCCTTTTCCTGTAAAATTTCCACTAGATATTGGCAGAATTGAAAAAATTTAGGTATTTCTTTAGCCCACGATTTGCAAAAAATTGCTAATGTTATTTTAGTTTCCGCTGCTAATGGTTTTTCTACTTTAGAATAGAAAAACAATAAAATGCATATGTACTGAAGTAAAATTGTAAATTGACAGTGGAAATTAAAAAAGCAATTTTGTGCAAAAATAGACTTTAGAGATCCTTAAATATATTTTTTTTACAAATGATGACAATATTCAGGGGACATTTGGACACTAATAGGAACAATTTGGAGGGCAGATATTTTTGAAAATATACTTTTTTGGACCACGCTTTATTTATTCCTATTTTTGACTACTTTTAATAAACTTAGTTAACTACCATTCAATCATTCACAGATTAAGGTTTTTTTAAAAGTATTATGTAATACTTTTAAAGGGATGTAGGATCAGAATCGCTTCAAACAATGTGAGATTTTATACTTAAGTGGCTCATTATTCAGGAAATTCATACCTTGGGAAAATATATAGATACCTGGCAACAACCTAGAATTGTCAGGGAATTTTTACATTCTCATCAAGAGAAGGTATTAAATAT
>NC_046658.1:63875376-63884769 GCF_010883055.1 Belonocnema kinseyi | reverse complement strand
AACGTTTTTGTCAAATGTCCACGTTTTGAAACCCCCTGAATCCGAAAAACAGGTTTTTCTGAATGTGTCAGTGTGTGTGTGTGTGTGGGTATGTCTGACTGTAGATTTTTAGTTTGTAAGCACGATAACTTTCGAAAGAATTAGCAAATTGGATTGGCCTTTGGTATACTCTTTTAGTGTCCTAAAAGAAGGGTCAAGTTCGTTAGTTAGACATTTTGGGTAAAAATTCAAAAGGTTAGCGTGTTTTGAAATTTTTTGAAACCACATTTTTTTAATTTAAAAATTATCTGCACGAAAATTCATAGTATTCAATCAGCAGAACAATTTATCTTAATGACTTTTTTCATAAAACCAAAATTTACCACAGTATTAGCATTTACAAAACTTCAAAAAACACGAAAATCAACATTTTAAGCCAAATAACGCATGATATGAAAAAAAGTCAGAAGAAGAAAAATGTTTATTTTTCAATGCCCCACAAGATTGTTCAAACACCTTTTTGATTTTTTTTTGAAAAGTTGAAATTTCAAAATTTGATTGTACCAAAAAGTTTTGAAACCGCATTTTTTAAAGATTTCAAAATTCTGTGTACAAATATTCATAGTACTCAGAAACTCAAACAATTTATCCCTATGACTTTTTTCTATAAAAACAAAATTATCAGAGTTAGAGCATTTTCTACATAAAAAAAAAACAAAATAAAATGAACATTTTCAGCTAAACAACGCACGATATGAAAAAAGCTACAAAAGAAAAACGTTGCTTTTTGGACACCCTACCAGCTTATGATAACAACTTTTTTAATTTGGTCGAATAGTTAAAAATTCCAAATTTGATTGCACCAAAAATAATGAAAAATCCAAAAATTCCATTTTTTGGTCAAACTATGCAAGATACGAAAAAAATGAAAAACCTCAAATTGCGCGCCCTGGAAAGACGTACAAATTTATATCAAATCATTTTTCGATAGGATGTGCAGATTTTGTTTTTAGTCGTAAAAAAAAATTAAAAATAAAATTTTTGGACTAGCGACACAAGTTACGGAAAAAAATTAGACAAAACCTGTTCTTCCAAAAAAGAGCTATAACTTTTTGATAGGACACGTAGTTTTTGCTTTAGGCGTAAAAATTAAGATTCAAAATAAAAATATTAAATTTTTTTGAAAATCACACAACGTACAAACTAAAATTAACAGACAAAAAATGTTCGCCTGAAAAAATCCATTAATTTATTATTAATCGTGTTTAGATATGACGAGTAGATTTTCTTTTAATTGTAAAAAATAAGATAAAAAATAAAAAAATTAAATTTTTGGAAAAAGGACAAAAAAGACGAAAGATGACACAGGATCCTATATAGGACCCTATATATAAATTTTTTATTTAATCGGTAAAAACAAGATTAAAAATAAAAATAAATGATAAAAACAAGAAAATAAGAATCAGTATTATTCAATTTTTATGCATATTATGAATTGTAATAATATAAATTTATTGAAATGATGCATGATTACGCGCAGTTTAGAATACAATTTAAAGCAAAATAAGAAATAAATATAAAAATAATCATGATAAATACAATTTGCTCTTTATTTTGAAATTTTTGAATAAGCAATCCCAGGCAGATTTACATAAGAAATGTATCATATTTAATATAAAAGCGTAATGTATAATGTAGAAAAGTTGACATTTTGGAAAAATCGAGTGCGAAGCACGAAACACGTGATGAGAATGTGTTCGTTAAACCCGAAAGTGCTTGAACAAAAGAGATTTCAAAATCAAAAAATTACAGTTGTCAGTCCGTTGACCTTTGAGTTTAAAAGGTTTGTCCACGAATGCGGGAGAAATATAAAGAACGAACGCGTACTCGCGCGCCCTAGGTGCGCTCAAACTTGCGAGACGCTAAGTATAAAATTTTTTAATATTTGTATTAATATCTTTCAACATATAAAATATCTACAAATTTGTTATGAATCACTTTTTAATAGGGTGCGTAGTTTTTATTTTAATCGTGAAAAACTCAATAGAGTAAAAAAAATCCGCCTGCTGCGTGGACAAATTCTCATTCCCAATATTGGAATGAGCAAAAATAATTCAAGTTACTTTGTACTACATGATACATGAATGTATTTCTTAGAATTATTATGGTCGACTTTTTCTCCAGAATGTTTATATAAACAACTTGGGTGGCATGGAGATCGTGTCGCAGAGATCATATGCTTTAGTTAGTTCTTTATCTGCTCTCGAACCGTTCAGACCTTTTAATGAAATACTTCTACTCAATTTTATAAAAGAACATTTATTAATTATTCCTTGTACCTTCCCTGTAACTACCTTTACCCAACTTTCCTACTTTAATTTCTTGTTTCTCTCGTGTAAGGGGTTTCAAAAAAATTAAGTTTTTTATGCATAAAAAATGGCAAATCAGAAACTACATTTTTCATTCAACAATTTCATAGCATTTTGTGTGTGTGTGGGTACGTGTGTGTGTGTGTTTGTATGTAAACAGTTAATTAAGACTGAAGCACCTGTAATTTTTGACCCAGCACTATAAGTTTTTCACAAGTAGTGATACGTTTCTCTCGTTCAGTTTATAAGGACCGAAAGAATCATGAGTCTCAGCGTAATGAGTGCGATTTATAGATATAACATAGATTCATATATGCGTATAGTCATTGGTATAATCTTCGTAAACAAACCCACTGTAGCCAACAAGTTACCATCCGAGCGTATATGCACATATATATTAAGAAGTATGTGAAGTAAATGTAATAATGTGCGTTCATACACTTCTCTCCGTCTTTCTTTTTGCCATGCACCAGCATGAAACACAACATCACGTGACCCCCAGTTTTCGTATAGTGGTTTAGAAAGATTGCCAGGCTTTCGTAACGAAATGTACAAAATTCTGTTTCACTTCTTTCAAAGTACTATGCTAATTTTCGTTATGCGAATCCATTATAAAATGTAATACAGCGACTTAGAAATACTGTAATTTTATTTATGTAAGAGTCTAAAATTCGTACGATTTATTCCAATCAGAGATATTAGTCTGCATTACCTCAGTCACTATTACGAGACTTTTTTATCTTGTGTATTTTAAAAACATGTAAAAAATGTTCAGTAATGCTGTGAAGAATATGTTCCATGAAATTTTTAAGGTTCCGGAGCTACAAAGCGGAAATAAATTGGTTAATATATAGATACTTTTTTATACCTTAATTTTTTATGTAATATAATTTTTAATATAATTTTTATATGTAATTTTCTTGCATTGATATTAGATGACCTGTGCTAACATGCATTTTATTCTCGTGAATTTCTGTTTTTAATTCGAGAAACCTTAAGTTTAGGAAGCATTCTAAACAGGAAAATAAGTATAACTTCATTTAGTCCTAAATGTATTTTTTTAACAATTATTCATTAGACTAGACTAGAGCATGTTCATAACGTCATATTTTGAATTTTTATTACTAACATGAAGACTATTTAGTCTTTACTATTACCACGCTCTTCCAACCTAATAATATATTTAATATTTTAATATTAAATAAATTAGTATTTTTCAGTATTAGATATAGCCAGAAAGTTCAATTAATTCTTTGTTCGTAATGAGAAGGATGTCGGTATGTCGAGTTAGCCAGGACCCGATTAAGGCCTTATAAGTATTTACACATTTTGTACCAACTTTGACCCCAGGACAGAATCTATGAAAAAAATTACAGAAATATCTTAACATTCTTAACAATGTAATCAGTTATTGTAGAAACTTATCTTTATCATGAGCCGCGAAGGACTATGAGAAATGTTAATTATTTCTAGAGTTATTCCAATGTTTGGAAAACATATCAATTTCGCCGGTAGTCTACAAGAGTTTTTCTGGAATGGCGATTATTTAACTTTTTCACTTCTGCTTCCACTTTCACTTTTCCGAAATTCACGTTGATTTATTGTATATTATTGTTTCGAAATTCCACTTCAGTACAAGCCTGATTAAATTACTAAAGTCAAATGTATTGAAAGACCTTAGGCGACAGATATTACTTGAAAACCCCCAAAGGGTTACATTAAGGTACATTAATTACTATCCGTGCACGATAGGAAGGCCCCTCCAAAACAGCTGTACATTTTTTTAATTTACGCTTAAGAAAAAAATCGGATAAAAACACAGCTTATACCATAATGAAGCTTACTTTATTGCGCTTCATATAAGTTCCCATTTGTTCATGTGCAGAAGCTGGTTCGGAAAATATCCTTCCCGAAAGGACGAAAACCGTAGTTTTTTCATGTCACTCTCCTTGCTTGCGTGTGATGACGATATCTTTGAAACGAATGATTTATAACATCTGAAGAAAAAATCATGACCCACACTACTATGCAATTTGTCTTCCAGGAATATTTGTTATCAATTAATATGTTTCAAGATTGTCATTCCTAATTTTCATTCGATTGTATTTGTTGAAATTTTCCTAACAATTCAATCCAAAACATACCTCTCTACTACGTATATTACGAGAGATAGAATAGTTATGTTTAAATGCATTTTACGTTATTTTTTCTTAATATATTGTAATTTTCTTTTCACATATGTATAGTAAAAATATGAAAGCATTTGCATGATTTTTCTCAAACTTTTTAAATCATTCGTTTCAAAGATATCGTCATCGAACTTCAATCAAGGAGAGAGTGACGCGAAAAAACGACGGTTTTCGCCCTTTCGCGAAGGATATTTTCCGAATGAATTTTTGCATATAAACAAATGGGGACTTATATAAAGCGCAATAAAGTAAACTTTATTATGGTATGAGCTGTGTTTTTATCCGATTTTTTAACGCGTAAATTACAAAAAAGTGCAGCTGTTTTGGAGGGGCCTTCCTATCGTGAACGGATAGTAAATTAAGGTAGTTGTCATGCAAAAAATGAAGGGTTTTTAAAAAAAGGTTTTCTATGATTTTAAGCCTCTAAATTATTATTTTAGCAATAGTTATTTTAAATAATTGAAAAAAGTTTGCATTTGAATGATTCATGACTTCATAGCAAAAATGGTGGTTTCTGTCAGAACCGAATTTTGGTTAAAGAAAACAACAATAAAAAGAAAACTTTCTTGCTGAAAAGGAACTTAAAGTATAGGAGATCTAATAGATAACTTTTGCACAGAACGCATTGTTGACTCATTGTCTTGACTTACTTCGAAGACTTTACAAATTAATGATGCACCTTTTACTTTATAATACAGATTAAATAATATCCCACTAGGAAAAATTTGACGAAGAAATTGAAATTAAGAAGATTCGTTGTTCCTGAAGGGAAGATAATGCACATGAGATTGGACAGTTTTTATAGGGTTATGTGTAAATTTCACATTTTCAATTGCGCATGTACCGAAAAGCGCTGGCCTATTCAAAATTATAAAATATGATTCTTCGTAGTATTTATCGATTTCAAATAGGTCCTAGAATTGCGGTACATGCTCAGTTGGAAACTTGGGAACCCGTCACTCGACATCTATCAGATATCGACGAACTAAAAAGTAAACCTCCAAAAACTTCTATTGGAGTTTTAGTTCAAAAGGATGTCAACTATCACTTGAGCCGCTACATTATTAAACCCTTAGTTTTTTCTGGGTATTCCAGCTGCTCTCTGTCACGTACACTCAACTTCCGACATAAGAACGGATTCAGGCAGGACTTGAATTGGACTTGATCTTAAATCGAAGGAATCCAAATGTAAACGGGCAGGAGCGCGTAAATAATTTCTGCTGGATTTGCACGGGTGACGTAACCTGATGCAACTAACGCGCGGAGAAATCGGCCCTTCTGCCGTTTTCCACGCTTGACTGCGCAAGGCCTCCCGCGCTGCCCGCATCGGCAAAGTCCGAGACCATTAGTTCTAGGAATATTACAAACCGGAGATTCATATATCTCTCAACTGATACGAAAAAATATTTTTGTCCGAAAATGTTTGCTTTTGGAGACACGTGACTGGTGACACATGTGAAACGTAACAAAAAGGAATAATTCCACCCACGCTGATTGAGAACCGCTGAACATTGGTGAGCATGCTACCAATACAAGTGGGATGATTCCAGGGGAAAGAGACACACCAGCTACTCTTGGAACGATACAAATAAAGCACAGCCTCCTCTCGACCAAGTATAGTAGGTATCGCGAGAGCGTGCAGTTTGTCGCTGGACGTCGCTTGCCTCGAGGTGACGATGCCGTGTTAGTGGGATAAAAGGTGAATGCTCGTCGCTGCCTCGTCCGGCCAGCAACATCCCACGTTGCTTGATAGAAGGGGTGGTGTGTCCACCTTCCGCGAAGATGACCCTCCAAATGGACGGTAGTGACGATTCGTTTGTTTAGATTTACGAAAGTCGTGCTTCCTACACTTGACCTCTCTCTCACCACGATTAGAGATGAACTATCATGAGTTGTTAGAGCCGAGGATTCCAACTTTGGATTTATTTCTTGATTATTACTACTTATACCACTGGTATCTCCAAGCATCTACACCTCTTTAAACACCTTCCGTCTTGTCAATTTTTCTCACCACTTGGCACTTCTCACTTTTTATACAAAAAACCTCAATGATATATTTTTTCATTTTTTGATTCTTCACTAATCTATGCTGTTTATTATATTTTCCAAATAGGAAAAGCAATAATTGAAACAATCACAAATTTTTTAAAATTACTAAGGGACCTTTCCTTTCAAACTAAATTGAACTGCCCCCCCCCCCCATACCTTAGGGTGCTGCCCCATACAGGCATATACAATCCCACCCATTTCTAAATCAATTTTTGTCTTCTATTTAATTTGATAAACGCCTAGAATAAAACCCAAATCATACTAACATAAGATTTGACCAGACTTCACAGCACAAAATGCATTTAAATTAGGGAAAATTGGGTGATTTTTCGTGAAAATTGAGGAACAACAGGGGAATAAAGTATTTAACATAACATTAATGTGTAGGTGCAATATTTAATACAATATGAAATGCTTAATGTTTTTTACTAAAATATATTCCATTTTCCACCTGATAGTTTAATTTTCATATAAAAAAAATTATTTTAATAGTTGAATTTTTAACTTAAAAAGATGAACTTTCAACCAATAGGAAGGAAAAGCAGTTGCATTTTTATTTTTGTATCAAATAGTTGAATTTTAAAACCAAGTAGGCGATACTTTTAGAAGATGGGTGATTTACTAATCGAACAGGATGAATTTGCTATCAAAGCAGATAAATTTTAAAAAATCGGAAAGTGAAAAAGAGTGTGAAGTATTTAGAAGTTGTATTTAGATGATTTACTTGCGACATAAAAACAAAAATGTTTATTGTAGCATTAATATGTGATGTTACATTCTGCGTTAACATTCCAGCGTCCTACTTCGCTAAACATGTACCCCCCCCCCCCTTAGCAGTGGGATGTAGTTTTCGAACCGCTCCTTATTTCATAAACATCCTTCTAACAATATTTACAAAAAATAGAGATGAATCAGCGACTTGTGTCAGAGCAATGTTGCGGAACGAATGCCTGAGTTAAATAAATAACACGGCAATTCTAGATTGATCTAAAAATTTATATCTCCTCCCCCTTTTACCGTCTTGCAAAATTTCCTTCATAAGAAGGCGGTGCTCAGTCAAGCGTGACAAACAGTATGTTAATCGCACTCTCAGTGCGTTGGTTGCATCAGAAACCATAGAACTGTGGACAAATCCAGGTTCCAGTGTATATCTTTTGACAAATTGAGGTTCATGTCGCAGATTTTTCTCTATTTTGGACTATTGATAGTGTTTTGAGTACAAAGTTACAAATATTAAATAAATATGGCAAGTTATAGTGCGAAATTGTTTACATTTTAAAGCAAATTGCATTCACAATTTTAACTAATTTTTTCCTTTTATCGTAAGTGTGTTGTGGATAAAAATTAAGACATTTCTTTAGACAGTTTTTATTCTTCATTTAGTAAAATTTCAAAAAAAAATATTGTAGAAAATTTTCTTAAAAGGAAATTTAGGAACATAACCTTAAGAAGTTAAATTGCGTAACAATACTTGCACAAAAAGGCTAAACGGAAAAAATGTTTGTTTTTTTTACTTTAAAAATAACATTTATTTGTCATTTCAAAATCTTTTCTGCGAGAGATTTTTTTCAAAAAGTCATATATACGCTTTGATCTGTTTTGCTTCGCTGATTAAGTTTTAGATCAACCACTGAGCCACACTGTGATCACACACCTTGGCTGGCCGTGGATCGAGAACTTCAAATATGTTTAATTCGAAATTAAAATTAATAATACCAACAAAATTTTTGATACAATTTTAAAAAGGAGGGAGTTCCGAATAGCCTAAACGGCTGATTCTTTTGAAGCTCCGTATACTTATGTACTTTGATGCGCTGATTGCGAAAATGATCGTAAAAATTGGCGACTAGTCGATTTTAATGGTGAAAACCATGAAAAACCCATAAAAATTATGGTTTTTTATATTTATCTTAGTAAAAATAAGATAATCGAAAGCATCGATAGGGCAACATGGGAGGACCGTATAAAAAATAAAGATATAAAGGACGCCTGGACAATGTTACGGGATATCCTTGTTAGATGTACGATCGAAGTGTGTGGTACCGCAGTTGTAGGAAGAATGTCTGGTGATGCGTGGTGGAATTATGAAATTCAGGCTGCCCAAAAAGCAAAAAGAGAAGCGTACAAGTGAACTTTAAACATCGCAGGTCTTAGCAATGAGGAAAGAAATAGACGTAGAAATAATTATAGACGCGAAAACAGGATACTTAAACGATTAGTTAAAGAAAGTAAAGATACAATTAGAGCAGAAGAAGAGATCAAAAAACAAAACGACTTTGAAGGAAGCAGGAAACTACTTTATAAAAAAAATGAAAGGAAACAAAAGTACAGAAACTATCAACATGAGAAATAGTAGGGGGGAAATGGCATATAAGGCAGACGGAATACTAGAGGCTTTCAGAGACTATTTTAGGAGACAATTCGGAGATGAAGCTATAGGACACCATAACTGCGATGTTGAACACGATGCGTTGGAAAACTCAATTGAAAAAGTGCGTGTCACTGAGGTTAGGGATATAATTAAGAACTTGAAAAATGGTAAGGCTGCCGAGGTAGACGGTATTAACGCTGAAATGCTTAAACACGGGTGGCGCGTGCATACCACATAGACTGTGCGAATTGATAAATTTATGTTTCGAGATGGGAGACGTCCCAGACGAATGGAAAAAAGCGATTATCCTACCAATATACAAGAGAAAGCGAGATGCAATAATTACAGAGGGATTAGTTTATTAAGCACCGTAAGTAAAATATATTCAAAAATACTTATTCGTAGGGTAATGAAAATAACAGAAGCAAAGATTTGG
>NC_046658.1:63860431-63875276 GCF_010883055.1 Belonocnema kinseyi | reverse complement strand
ACTGAGTGACTGTTTCGATATTATTCAAGGAGTTGGACAAGGATGCGTTATGTCTTCATGGTTATTTATATTATTTATGGACAAGTGTTTAAGAATGGCTCTTTTCGACGAAGAGGGTGTGGATCTCCGAAAAAATAAGGGTGCGTGGGTTAGCGTTCGCAGATGATAAGGTTATTATGGCAGAGTCTATCGAAGACTTACAAAGAATGTTGAATAAACTAGATACAAGCATGAAGAGCATGGGCCTCAAAATTAACGCAAATAAAACAAAAACTATGGTGTTCGAAGGAAAGAGTGATAAAACACTATGCAATATTTTATTAAATGATGAGAGAATTGAACAAGTTGACAAGTTCGTATACCTTGGTAGCGTATTTATTAGGGACGGGAAGATAGATGAGGAATTAGACGAATAAATGAAGATAAGAAGGTTATTGGTAGAGCAGGTCCCCTTGTCAGAAGTAAAAATATATCAAATGAATCTAAAATGGCAATACATAATTCTATATTTGTACTGACTGTACTACACGGTAGCGAGACATGGACTTATCAAGAAAAAGATAAGAGTAAAATTAACGCAATTGACATGAGATTCATGCGCATAATATACGGGAAAACCCTGATTGACAAAGTAAGTAACGAGATAATTCTAAAAGAATGTGGCGCAGAAGAGACGCTAGTAGACACATAGGAAATAAATCGGTTAAGATGGTTCGGACATGTTGAGAGAATGCCAAATGAACGACTAACGAAACAAGTGTATCAAGGTAAAGTAAATGGCAGCGTTCCGAGAGGTAGACCGCGGAAAGAATGGTTAGAATGTGTGAATGAGACCCTAGTTAGAAGAAACATAAGAAGTCACAGGAACACAAGAGCCTGCATGAAAAAATGCATGGACATAAAAGAAGCTAGAGAAGTATGCCAGGACAGGAAAGTATGGCGGCAAATAGATAATAAAAAGAGTGGCAGTAGAGTGAAAGACGCCTGAAACAAAAGACCTTGGCCAATAATGGACCCAAGTGGGGAACCTTACATAACGACTTCGTGAGGTTCTTCGCTTGGGGTGATTGCTAGAGAGATTGATCAGCAACCTGGGTCGGAGCTTAAATGGTGTTACTTAAATGGTACGAATATATTTTCACTATCATTTGTGTAATCAGCGAGTCAAGTCAAGAAAAGGAACAGGGTGTGACCTTCCATTATTTCTGTGACCTGTCGCAGGGGTGTCTTCCCGCCCCCCACGGGACGTTGGAAAACGGGCAAGGGTGTGACTTTACATTGTTTTTGTGACCTGTCATCGGGTGCCTCCCCGCCCCCACGAGACGTTGGAAAAGGGGCAGGGGTGTGACCAAAGTTATTTACCCCTCAGTCATTAACATGTCACTTGACGGAAGGGGACTTTGGAAAGGGGGTCGGATGTGACCAAAATTATTTGCCCCTCAGTCATTAACATGTCATTTAAAGAAAGGGGACTTTGGAAAGGAGGCCGGATGAGCCCAACGTTTTTTTTGGATGCGCTAATTACGAAAATGATAGTGAAAATAGAAATGGCAAAGATCAATACGCAAAATTTCGAAAAATATTTCAAATACCAATTGTACATCTTGTTGAGAGACACATTTTTTATTTTTAATATTTTTTCCTACAAATGATAATTTTCGAGAAAGCTAGTAATATATTTCATAAAATGTAACAAATTTTAATGCAAAAAGCAACTGACTTTTCTTCACCGTCCGCACTCATAGTACTTCAGGACGTGTATTCCTTGCGTAAATTTATTATTTTCTCGATTTTGTTTCTTTTCAGTATTGTTTCATCCCTCGGAATTTAAGTTCATTTTCCTGTAATATTTTGATTTACAGATTTCTTCTTCCGAATCTCAATCACAATGGACGAGACTTATAATATGTTCAAGTTATGTACAATTCTTCAAAAAAAGGAAACAACACTCGAGTGGTTGCGAAAAGTCGAACTGATTCTTAGGCAAAGATTTTTCCAACGACCTATTGTTTCGCTACAAATTTTAATTTCGACCAAACAATCCGGGAAACGAATGCAAAATCGGCCGTCGAAAATATGAGCGAGGACGGATAGTTGAAGGGTCGTGGATTCTCGGAATGATTCACAGAGAACATCCCTCCCAATACCGATTGGAAATCTGTCCCGATAATAAAAGGGATGAGGCTACATTAATTGCATTAATTAAAAAGCATGTAGCGGAAGGGACAGAAATTCACACCGATTGTTGGAAGGGATATATTAACTTAGAACAACATGGATTCGTCCACAATACAGTTAATAATTCCGAGAATTTTGTAGACCCCAAAATCGGAGCGCATACTCAAAATATCGAATCGTCTTGGCGGTGGATGCGACAATACCTATCACGAAGGGGAGTCCACACGGGCAAAATTGCAGACCATCTGTGCGAATTTTTGTGGCGTAGACGCATTCGTAAATTAGATGCTAATCCATTTAACCAGTTGATCACAGGCATTAAACATTATTACCCTGCCAATTGATTATCTTCCGTTTTTTAAATAAAAAAAATAAAAATCTAGAAAAACCAAACAAAATCAAAATCTGAAAAAACCAAAAAAAAATTACAAAACATGAAAAATAGAAAAAATGCTCTTCAAAATCCTCCAACCTTCCCGTGGTGAAGAGCGTAAGCAGGTGACAAACCGAAACCAATAGTGATACGATTTTAATCCTTATATCGTTCATTTTGTCGAAAAGTATCACTCAGAGAAAAAAAATTTTTTGACAAAAAAAACTGTATTTCGATGAGTTCTATAAGTTTTTTCAGAATTTTTTTTTTTATTTTGCATATAAGCTGAGATAATCTCAAAAAACCATTATTTTATGGTTTTTTCATGGTTTCACCGTGAAAATCAACTCGTCGCAATTTTTCACTATCATATTCGTAATCAGCGCGTCAAAATACATCAATATACATAGTATGAACGAAATCGTCGGTTTACGCTATTCGGAACTCCACCCAAATAAACAAACGAAAATTTACAATTTTTTCTTTTTCATCTGTTTTCTTCCAATTTAATTAAATTAAGAATAAAGCCTGTCTTAATCATTTTTCTCTATTGTTATTAGCAACTGGTTTATGATGAAAAAAAAAAGTAGGTCAACATTGTTAATGCAGGTTAAGCGCAGGTTTTAAAATAATTAATATACATAATTTTTAAATAAACAAATGAAAATTTACAATTTTGTCTTTTTTATTTAGGTTTTTCTAAAATTTAATTAAATTAAGAATAAAATCTGTCTAAATCATTTTTCTCTATTGTTATTAGCAACTGGGTTATGATGAAAGACAAAAGTAGCTCGAAATTGTTAATGCAATTTTTTTTTTTAATTTAAATAATTGACAACTACAAATCGGCCCAGTTATTAAGGACCCTAAATTATATTGATACTTCAAAGTGGAACAAAATACAACAAGCAGAAAAGAGAGAGAAAAGGAATGAGTCAAACAAAACTAATCTCTCACTCTCTCCTTATTCTTTTTCCGTCTTTTTTATACTACTATGGGAAACCAACATGTTTCTAAGCCAATTTAAACTTCCTCGTTAGGAACTATAAAATTTATGTTTTTTCCCATTTATTTAATTAAATATTAAATATTTACACAAAAGTATTAAATAAAAGGACGTGGCTATACGTGTATGGAAACTATGGTGTAAATAGCCGGATTTTTGGTACGAATATGGAGAACTGGAAGGGGCTATTTGTGCAGATATTTCGGTTTGAATAGCCGGATTATTGTATAGTTACACCCATAGTTGTACCGAAATTTTGGTTCAGGTAGTCGCTTCCTAAATAAATTTCGAAAAGGGAAGGGGTTGACGAACGTCATTTGACCTCAACATTTTCTATCTTGGCAAGGGCAGCTAATTCTTTCGTTTTCTTTTAGTAAGCTTTTGAAACACGAAAATGTTAACAAACAAGAAAATACAAAAAAATGCTACAAACAATGAAATATAAAAAGCAACAAAAAACATGCACTCTAAAAACGAAATTTCAACCTTCTCGCGGTGAAATGTGTAAGTAGACAATGCTCAAATAATAGAGTTTTAGCCAGATATACTTGTTGGATCATCATCACATTTTTCTCGAAAAATAATGGATATAAGCCATAAGTCTGAAGAACACTATTTTTTCAAGGACTTTACCTTTTACTTAAGACATTCTTTCATTTAAATCAATATTTATCAAAAGAAAGTTAAAAAATGTTGTTTTTTTGTTGTGGTTTGACCTTGAAAATCAAATTTTCGGGTTTTTTCACAATCATCTTCGTAATCAACGAGTCAAAATATGTGTTATACGTAGTTTGAAATCAATCGTAGGTAAGTACTTTTCGGAACTTATGTTAATTAAAATTCACATATTAACTGGAAATAAAGCACAGATATTAATATAAAAATATATTTGGACTAATTTTCCATTCTTTGAAGAAAATTCATTTACAAATATTAGATTTTATTATAAAAAGCGTAGATCAATTTATTCAAATTATAACCCTATATATTTTTGGACATCAGCTTGGATGTAAAAAAGGTTTTCGCATTTTTGATCGTTATTTTTATAAATATTGAAGGCTTATTTATTCAGCTTATTTTTCTTTCAAAACATTCCTTGAGATTTAAGAAAAGGCTCCGGTCAGTTCAGTCTATCAATAATGAAATAATGTGTTTAATATTCACATTTAATTTGCGTGTCTTCCCATAGAAATCTTTTACAATGTACTTTTTTATTAATCTCAAATTTGTTTTTAAGGAAAACCCTATGAACTTTTTACTTAATCAAAGATTCTTTATGTAACACAGCCATCCATATTATTTTCCAAATTTCTAATAATTTCGCTGGAATCACTAATTTAAAAAAGAAACGTTTAAAAGTAATAAAAAATAATAACATGTGCACATTCATCACAATACCAATTGGGCATATGTATGAATTTTTCGAACAAAGTGTCTTATAATCCTGCAATTCGGGATGACTTTTCAAATAATTTTCATAAGCTTGCTATTCCAAATTTTCTATCCGGCTAATCCACCCTCATGGATCATCGATTTTGATGGGACTAAAACAGGTGAAATTTTATCAAAATCTAATCTATACATGCAAAATTCGACAAATTTTAGTAATTAAACATTATTTTTTCCTGTGAAATTATTGTTGGAAAGATGTTAAATAGTTTTTAGTGAAAAAGATTTAACACTAAGCAATATCTGTCATTGCTATAAACAATTAGTACCTAAAAATGCATCCCGTGTAGAAATTATGACCGGGTTCGGGCCGGATTCCGGCAGGGTTGCCTTGCTTTTATCCGGAATCAGGTCAGGCTGCCCGGTCGGATTCTGGTTGGTTTCGTCACGCTACGCTGATCGGATCCCGGCCAGGTGTACCCAGTCGGCTCCCGGCCGGGTTACCTGGTCGGATCCCGGATACAAATAGGGTAAACCTGTCTGAATCCGACTGGTTTATGACTGGGCTCCTAGATCGCATTTTACTGGAGCTTTTTGTACTACTGCAAACATATTTTACCAACTTATTTCCATCTGTAAAAAGATGTTGGAATTTCAATTTAAGAACTGCATTCATAATAATAAATATATTAATTACAAACATTAAATCAATATAAGTACTAACATATAGGTTATGATTTTTAAGTTTCTGTAAGATATTGCATTGTAAGAAGTTCAAGTTAAATTGCATAACAAATTTACCTTAAGCGTAATTTGGTTTGCATTGGTTTATTTTTCAAGAGATAAAATAAATTTCAGGGGTTTCACGTGACATCCTAACCTATGAAATCGGTTTAGAAATTTTTTTTAACATTAACGTTGAAGGAAATTAATAATGTTTACTTTTTAACAAAGAAATTCACTTACCTTTATATATAATCCGCTTGCTCCAGAAAATTGCATACAATTTCGTGAAAGTTACCAAATTTCTTAACGAATAACCTGGAATTAACCAAGGTTTTACTGCGTTCTTAGCATTAAAGACTCCGGAAGTCGCCGAATCGTCATTACGTGCAAGCAGGATAACGTAATTCAAGACCTCGTTCGGGAAAAGTTATTTCTCTTCTTCTTATGTTTTTTGGTTATTCAAGATAATATATAAAAACATTAAAAATAAGCAAAAATTGTATCACCAAAAAAATAGGTATAATTTTACTGGGAAACTATGTTCGAAAATAAGAAAGAAGTTGGTCAACGATTTCGCAGTAGCGGCAAGTCTGGAAACCGCAGTAGCCGCAGAAAGTGGGAGACCATATAATTAAAATTAGTTTAATTTTTCTTTCATAATTGATCAAAAAACACCCAAAACACAAAAAATTGGTTTTTCACCTGTCAGATATTCACATACGACCCACTTACGGCAGTCGTTTGTGGATATTTCTTTAGATGTTTTTAGGGTTATGATGCTTCTATTATGCACCATTTTTGTCCCGACTGGGTTCCGGTAGGAACTCGGTCAGATCCTGGCCGGGCAATGAACAAAATAGTATCATGGTTTGACCCGGTCAGATTCTGGCCATAAACCTTCTTCTAGTCGGGTCAAACCGGACTATTTCTGTACGGGATAATTTAGTTATTATTCGTTCATAAAAGCACCGTTTCTATATGGAAAAGTATTGCTAGACATCTTGTGCGATATATGTATATAGTTACCTTTTCACACTATTCAATAATATTTTGAATTTGTATAAGTATTTATTTCTTACCAAATGCACCATTTGGCCCTTTCGTCTACTTAAAATCACTGTTTCTTTACTTAGTTACATTTAACAAATGTGACCAAATTTATTATTTATAATTAAGTTGAACCAATATTCAAGAACTTAATTAGTTCTTATAAACGCGTGTATTATAATTTTTTTAATTCGAAATATTATTTAAGATAAAGGATCAATATTAGAGCCAAATGTATCCAGTAATTATTTTCCCTGGAGAAGAACGGCGCTTGCATGTTGAAGAAAAGCTATAATATCTATTAGTTTATAATGAATATTTGCAAACATTAAAAGCATGGCTGAATATACTGGCTTAATATTCCTGAATGAAACGCTTAACGTAACCATTTAGTAATATTTTTGCGTGGAAAACGCGTCTTCCAGGTATATATATAAATAATAAATGTTTATAAAAATCCAAAATATAATTAAATATTGGGTCAGTGTAAATAAAAAAGAACGCACAATGTATCTAGTAATCCTTTTTTGAATAAATGGTGCTTGTAGGTTGGAAAGAGAATAAAATGTTAATTTTTTATACTAAATGTTTGAAAAAATTCAATAATTTGATAAATACTGGCTCAATGCAGCTAAATGTAATGCGTCACACTTTACTTGATAGAAACGGATTGAAACCCTTTTATCTTACGATGTGAAATCTTCTTTAATATGTGAGAAGACTTTTTTTATCTCTTTCAATGTTGAAGATTCAAATATACTTCCTTTGCAAATATCCTGTTTTCTCTATATTATTTAAAATTATAAAGTCAATGGAAGTTTTGAGTATTTTTTTTTACGAGGAGATCTTCAAAATTTGACACATGATTTTTAAGGGTATCTCTAAAAAATATCACTTCTGTATTATTAGAAAGGCGTGGTGTAGAAAAATCTCTAGAAAAACTATCACCTATTTCATGAATGACCCCAAAACATATTTTTCAAATGTTGATTTAAATCACCGTTTGATTTAAGAAAGATTCATTTCTCCACCTCTAATTTACTTTCAAATAAAATTGATGTAGATAAAAACTTTAACGAGATTGTCGGAAATTAAAAGTATAATGGGCATATCAGCTCTTACAACTTTTGTACTTGTGTTTCGAGCCGAACTTTTTTACAGCTCTTTAATCTCCATAGGAACGCGGATGAGTCTTCTCTTGCAGCAATATTCGGACTAATTCTTTTTTTCTTACTGGCCCGATGCTGTATCCGTCAGATGTACATTGTGCAAGCTACGAACTACTGCTTACTTCTAACCTATGTGTCTGTATGTATATCTAGTGTGTACAGACTCGAAAGGTCTTACGTAATAGGACTTTGAAGAGCTACGATAGGTTCTTTTGAGATGGGACTTACTGATCTGTCGACTCTAAAGTGCTTGCGACACCATGGAATTTAGGATGGATAATGCAGTCATAGATTTAAGAATGAGCGATCAATAAATTTTGAAAAATTTATTACTTGGATGCAACGACTATTGAGATAAAAACAAAACCTACTCGTTTTGATTAGCTCACACAAAAATATAGTTTCGACAATCAACTGACACCACTTTTATGCTTCTTCGAGAAATGTAGTTTCGGTCGTTAACATTTTTATGGTAATTTTTTGTGTTGTGTTTGACATAGTAATCTAGTAGGAATGCGGTATTCTTTACTCATTTAATATAAAAAGGGAGTTTTAAATATATTAATAGAATGAGTTCAAAATACGCAACGAAAGTAAAATTTACAGATTCTAGTCTTAGGGTCAAAAACCTTTCTAAGCATGCAGAGCAGGTGACCAGGAGAAATAAAGTAAATTTGAATGTTCATATATTTTATTTCATTTTATAAATTTTGATAAATTTAGTTTTATTTTAGTTTTATGAAATTTATAAACTTTATTTTTATTCGGAAAATTAGAATGTTCTCTTCGAAAATAGAAATTTGTAGTTTCTGATGCAAGTGCGAAAAAGCGAACGCTTGATGAAGGTTGGGACGTTGGCAGAACTGGCCTTTTGGTCGTGCTGCAAACATAGCAAATTTTCGTTCAATATTCGTTTATTTGCACGTGTGTCACATGATACTTTTTGTAAATTCCTTCCAAAAGGAAACGTTGTTATGATAATTTTTTACAAATTACTGGGGAAGTAGCATTTTGGGACCAACCACTTTCGATAACGCTTTTAATCTTAAGTTTGAATTATTTTCCCGAGATTATTTAACGTTTTTTTATAACTTTAGGAGGAAAAAGTTAAGGTTTTAACATTTTTTACCCAAAAATGTATTATTTAGGAATGAAATATTTTATAATGTCAACGAATGCAAACTAAATGAAGTATATAAAAAATGTTGAATTCATTAAACAATTCTACGGTAATCGTAAATAAATTCAGTGTTTTCTGCTAAATACTGTTATTTTCTTTCGAAATAAATAAATAAATAAATAAAAATGTTTTTTTAACGAGTTATGTACCAAATTTTTCAATTATCAATACCAGAGAAAGCTAAACGGTGATAAGTCAATCCATTTCACGAAATTCTTGTCAAACTGAACCATTCCCAACACACACACACACAAATAGAATATAATAATAAATAATAAATCACATGATCATTTCCCGCTTCAGTTGCTTTTACGCGAAAATTGTGATTAGCGAAAGTTATTGGAACCTTGAAATTTTTTATCTCTCCGTCAATTTTACATAGAAATGCGCAGTTTAAATTAATTTAATTAAAACTAAGCCAAACGGAACAAATAATTATGAAGTTGTCCACTTTTTTACCGGGAGATCAAACCAAATCTTAAGTGTTTTTTTATATGTGTAACAAGTTATTAGATTAAAAAAATATATGGAGAGGATAGTCTGATTTATTGTAAATACGGAATGAAACTCCCCTTGTGAGATTTATTATGAATTTATTTATTTATTTATTTAAAATAAAAGGAAAGGGTCATTATGGTCGGTATAAGGTTACGTATAGGATAATGCAGCCGAATAAATTCCCAGCATTTTAAGTCTAAGACAAACCTATTAGGTTGAAAAACAAGTCGCTGGGACATTGTTGAAGTTGGAAAAAAGTTTGAAAAAATCATCTTTAGACGAAAAAAGCGCATCTAAAGTTGGCCAGTGCCACAAGCTTACTTCCGGTTGCCAATTCCAGTTGCCAGTTCATAGTATATACAGGTCCTAGATCCCGAAAAAAACAATTTTGAACATGACTAACAACAACGCAAATATACCCTTTTTATGCCAATGCCCGTATGTTTAAAATGATTTTTTACGTATTTTTTATAGAAGATCAGATACCTCTAATTATCAAATATTTAAGGTAATTAATTACTGGTTATATTCGTCTAATGACGTGAAGGAGGAAAGCATTTTTCTCATATTGAATTGCTACTTTCGGGATGATATGGCAGTTTTGTTATCTAATATTAAATACAACCGCAGAAACTAACAGTAGGCTATAGATAAAAAAATCACAGGAAAAGTTTAATATTATATGACGAAACTTTGAATTTAAGAAATTAGTTTATAAATATCTTTTACGACGGTAACAGAATATGATATGAGCTTTGAATTTGTTAATGAAATTGTGATAAAATAATTTGGTAATTCTAAAACCTAATGGTTTGAACGATAGACAGTATGTGTAAAAATTTAAAAAATTTTAATTTTTCACTTATTTAACGTTTAGTGCCTCGATTTCTGACTTTTTAATTTATACTTTTTTATATTTCGGAAGGCTTCTGTGATTTCGAATGCTTTAGATTTTTACTGTTTATTTTCGAAATTCGAATCGTTGTTTAAAGTACTAGTGATAAAGTTGAAAATCCCTTTAGCATCAAGAAATTGATAATATTCTTCATACATAAAGTCAATTTTATATCGTAACAAAATGTTACAAATGATGATATTTTCACATCCTTGATAAATCAGTCTTAACTTTATTTTCGATCCGGGCCTTTTTGTCGGGTGTTCATTTTGGTTTAGGGTAAACTATTATAGACTATAGACTATAGATAGAGTTTAGACATAGAATAATCAAATAAGTAGTAGGTAAATAGGCCTAATTCCCTAATAGGCAGTTGTACCCTCTAAAAATTCTTCCCCGATCCACTTTTTTCTTTTAAACGTAAAAGTCTCGCAGAAAAAAACTCTTAAAGTTATTATTTCGTGACAAAAAATATTTCTTGACTCACACACGTTTTTGGCAATAGCTCTAAGACTGAGTTTCATTGTGCTATCTTGAGCAACGTAATGTCTTCTATCTTCTGCAATTTACCCTCCAAGTTAAAACCCTGAAAAATGACACGTAGCGTAAAAGGCAATGGCAGCTTACAAGTTATGAAGCTAAATTGTATTGCTTTGTAATTTAAAAATGATACTTTCTAAAAAATATAATATTTATAGAATATGATAAGTAGAGGAGTATTTACCCTTAAACGTTATAAGAAATTAAAGAATATCAAGTAAGATACATATAAGCTCATTAATTAAAGCTAATTTAATTATCATAATGATTTGTACAATTTTTAGCATATATTAATAATGCTTGTATGTAAAAACTAAAAAACTACACGTCCTTCATGTAACATATTCATTATCATTTTAAAGCGTTGTTTTTTGCATAGTGGCTTGTCCTTCAAGCGTCAAATGCTTGAAGAATCAACTAATATTATAGGCAGAAGCAACTAATATTATATATAAATTATGTAATTTCATTAAAGTATAAAATCACAAAGGAGCTTTAATATTCTTTATGGTTAAGTGTTAGGTACACTGGAATCTTGTAAATGGAGAAATAATAATGGAAGCTCTTGCTTTGCAATGAGACATTGGGGTATTATTAACCATGGCCATATTATCGCAACATTTGACAACTATGATGCGTGTTTAGGTGAACAATTATTTCATCTCGTGATTGACGCCCGCGTTATATTTCGACATTTCTCTTCTCTAAGGCTTATTTCATTTCAGGTTTTCAATGTTCTTCTATTATTTTATGAAATGATTTGTCAATGAAGTAACTATTTGATTCAAAATAATAAGAAAATGAATAACAACACTGAATGGGCTTACTTTTGAGAATCGGCGTTTTTGTCTGCGGTCGATTATTGCCTCCCAGCAAAATATGTTGAATAGTTATTTTCTCTTCCGGCATATTTTCCCGAATTTTAATTGTCTCTTCTGGCATATTTTATCATCAACGTAATTTGTTTCTTGGTGAAATTCTATAGAATTAAAAAATAATTTAAGGTTAATTCCAACAAGTTTGAAAATACATCCCCGGGAAAATATGCCGTATTAGAAAATTAAGTCACACGCCTGTTCCTTTTTTGCCCTCCTGCATATAATCCTGCAATTCTTGTTGACGAAATGAGGTTAGATACGCCTCTGTCCATAAAGGATAAATATGCGGAAAGAGAAAATTAAAGGTCGGGCAAAATATACCGGAAGAGAAAATAAAAAACCAGCAAAATATGCTGAAAGAGAATATACATCGTATATTATATATCTTTCGTTCTCAATTTCGTCACTTCGATATACGGAATTATTTATAACTTAGTAAACTGTTAAAAATGTTTTAATGCTCATTAAAGGAGAATTTTCATACAAAATGTTAATTTAGCAGGTACAAAAATTACATTACAGTATACAGAGATTTTTAATCGAATTTTATAAAATATAGTTCTACAAAACAAAAAATTGAATGCTTATATAAATTGAAATTAAATATTGGAATTAAGAATTCAAATAAAATTGTTATCTAGTTTAACTTAATTAATAATTTATCCTGTTAAATTAAAATTTAATTTTTAAATTATTCAATTTTATCAGATAGTTCAGTACGTATTCAATAGCAATTAAACTCATAATACTTGGGAAAAAAATAATTGAGGTAAATTTACCGATTTGTAATTAATTGACCAAGAGCTTAGTTGAGTTTAATGTGAATTCACTAAAGTTCACTCTTAATTAAGTAATTTTAATTTGTCTGCAATTTATTTAAAATCGATCGAATTTACTTTTGAGAATTGATTTGATCGTCTTTGTAACGTTTAAATCATTTGAAACATATAATAATTACAAGATAGTGTTTCATTAATTTCATTTATAGGCAATAATCTTAGGATGATTATAATTCAATACTGTTAGTTTTTGGAAAGATTATAAACATTTTAGGTGCAAGTATATATGAAATTTACATTTAATATCCCATGATATATTCTTTAATTACTAATGCAATTGAAAATTCAATCACGTTTCCTGAGAATTCAACTATTTTCTTCGAAATTCGGGCATCTTCATTCGACATTCTATCATTTCGTATTGAAGGTTCAAACACATATCTGTAAATTGGAATTACTCAGATTTGAATAATTTAAATAGTGAAATTATGACATTGAACTCATTTACTGTAAAACCTACTCTATATAATCTGATTATTGTGAGTTAATATTAAATATTCCTGTTTTAAAGGTCCCCTTACTTTGGTATAACGTTAAGGTCCTCATGGGGACGTTGATGACCCTAGTCGTAATTTTTTATTGCGTAGATGATTTTTAATATTTTGGCATGAAATTTTGTCGGACATTCCCTTAAGCATCTTGTTATAAGATACGTTTATTTGCTAAATGATTTTTTAGCTTTAAGACATTGAAAAAACATTGAAAACTGAGGAACAAACTTTGTAAATTTCAATGGAAAGTGTCAGGGCACTAACGGCCCCATAGGGACCTTCAAGGTTTAAATTATTATTGTACAATTACAATACAAAAATATATAGCTCTGAATTCGATATATTTCCACTTTGTTTTTATTTTTAATTGCATGGTGCCTAATGAGAACTTTTCTTTCTCTTTCTAATTAATTAGAAAATGCATTTGCTTTCTCATGGATGGTGATTTTTTTGCATTGATTTAAAAATGATAATATAAATATTTGGGGGTGCTCTAATGATCGAAGATCGAAGAGTCTTTTTTTCTTACATCAACTTTGAATTATGTGAATAAAACAAGTTTTACTATAAAAAATGGAAGTTATAATAAAAAATACAGAAATACAATTGTAAGCTTCAGTTAATTCGCCCTGTGTATTAAATAATGTATCTTATTGCATAAAATTACACCTGAGCCCGTGTAGAAATTATGTCTGGGTTCGGGCCGGATTCGGACAGGGTTGCCCTGCTTGTATCCGGAATCTGGGCAGACTGCCCGGTCGGATTCTGGTTGGTTTCGTCACGCTGCGCTGGTTGGATCCCGGCAGGGTGTACCCAGTCGGCTCCCGACCGGGTTACCAGATCGGATCCCGGATACAAATAGGGTAACCCGGTCGGAATCCGACCGGTTTTTGACTGGGCTCCTCGGTCGCATTTTACTGGAGCTTTTTTATCACAGCGAACATATTCTACCAACTGATAGAGATAAGAATCTTTGTCAGCACTTATTTCCACCTGTAAACAGATGTTGAAATTTCAATTCATAATAATAAATGTATTAACTACAAACATTGATTCAATGTAAGTACTAAAATATAGGTTATGATTCTTAAGTTTCTGTAAGAAATTGCATTGTAAGAAATTAAAGTTAAATTGAATAACAAATTTACCTTGAGCGTAACTTAGTTGGCATAGGTTTTTTACAAGAGATAAAATAAATTTCAGGGGTTTCACGTAACATCCTAACCTGTGAAACCGGTTTAGCAAATTGATTTAACATTAACGTTTAAGAATATTAATAATGCTTACTTATTAACAAAATAATTCACTTACCTTTAAAAATATCCGCTTGCTCCAGAAAATTGGATACGATTTTGTGAAATTTAACAAATTTCCTAATGGATAATCTGGCGACCACCGACGTTTTACTTCGTTTTTAGCATTAAAGACTCCGGAAGTCGCCGAATCATTATTACGTGCAAGCATGATAAGGTAATTCAAAACCTCGCTCGGAAAAAGTTATATCTCTTCTTATTACGTTTTTTGCTTATTCAAGAAGAAATCGGTTAAGATGGTTCGGACATGTTGAGAGAATGCCAAATGAACGACTAACGAAATAAGTGTATCAAGGTAAAGTAAATGTCAGCGTGCCCAGAGG
>NC_046658.1:63831836-63860331 GCF_010883055.1 Belonocnema kinseyi | reverse complement strand
TGATTGCTAGAGAGATTGATCAGCAACCTGGGTCGGAGCAGTGTTGCGGAACGAACGTGTTATTTACTTAAATAGCACGAGAATTCTGGATCAATCTGAATATCTCTATCCCTTCCACACACTACTCCTTTCCCCTGCTGAGTGAGTCACGCCTACCCCGAAAGGGAAATGGCTTAATGGTGCAATAATAATAATAATAATAATAAAGATAATATATAAATACATTAAAAATAAGCAAAAATCGTATCACAAAAAAAAATAAGTATAATTTCACTGGGAAACTATGTTTAAAAATAAAAAAGAAGTTGGTCAACGATTTCGCAGTCACGGCAAGTCTGGGCACCGCAGAACCAAAAGTGGGAAAACATATAATTAAAATTAGTTTAATTTTTCTTTCATAATTGATAAAAAAAAACACCTAAAACACAAAAAATTGGTCTTTCGTCTGTGAAATATTTACAAACGACCCACTTACGGCAGTCGTTTGTGGATATTTCTCAAGATGTTTTTAAGATTATGATACTTCTATTATGCACCATTTTTGACCCGACTGGGTCCCGGTGGGAACTCGGTCAGATCCCGGCCGGGAAATTAACAAAATATTATCCCGGTTTGACCTCGTCAGATTCTGGCCAGAAACCTTCTTCTGGTCGGGTCAAACCGGGCTATTTCTACACGGGAGGCACTTGAAGTTTGAGTTAAATATTTCAGTTTTTTTGTCATAGAATGGTTTCCTGGTAAATATAAAAAAGAATACGATTCCAGAATTCGAAAACTGCATTTCAGAGCAGATACCAACTTTTTTGCATAGAAAGCTGCACTTCACTCACCGTGAAATGCAGCTTCGTCCTTCTTACGATGCATCCATTGCGACTTTGCTTGCAGAGGACGCACCCTTATAAATTGGGGGTTGGTGGCACGCGCAGGGTAGAATTTCGGAAAGCTCAGCCGATGATTCTATTGGAGCCGGCAGCCGCAGCCAATCCGGTGTGTCTTGTCTCTGGGCGGTGGGGATACCCCGAGACTTAAGAGAGGCCACTCGCTGTGGAGCTGTCAGAGCTCTGTGGGGCACGGTCACGCGCGCAAAAGATATTCGTTTCATTCGTTTCCGGTAGCTTCAAACGATCGTATCGTGTGATTTCTCTTAACATTCAAAACACATCGCAACAATTTTCCGTTTTTTACCGCAAGCACTCATCTTTTTCAAATCAACGTCTATCCAAGTCCTACGAACATTTTTCGGGCTTCGCAAGTTCTAGTGAAATTTCTTGTTCTGCTGTATTATGCCTGGAAAATTGGACCCTACGAATCTCTACAGTCAGGAAACTTTTATTTCTGCTGTCAAACAGACTGACTCTCTCAACATGGCCTTTGGACTCGACCCTACTGGTCTTTACTAAACATTCGTTTTATAGAATATTCGCGAGAAGAGTCCTCGTTTACTCATAAGCTTTCTGCTGTATTAGAAATCACCAAGATGGCTGGACTGGACCCTACCGGTACCTACTGAGGAAGACTGAAGAGGCTTAAACGCCGGCTCCGGAAGAGGAAGCAAGTAAAAAGAACTTGCTAAAGTTCTTTTCAAGGTCACGAGAAGGCTGCCGGCCTCTTCCCTCTGGAAGAAACTGGAGAACGTGGAGAACCTGTTGTAGGATCCATGACGCTCCGTTCACCAAAATCATGGAGAGATCAGTGAGAGGAAAAGAGGAAACTTCCTCATCCAACCTAAGAAGATGCATTTGGAGCATCCACATCAGAAAGGGAAGACACAGACCTCCTGATATCATAGATCGCCAATGAAGCGATACCATCACTTGCACGCAAGGTAAGTTATCCACTTTTAATCTTTTTGTCTTATTATTTCTTTTTCTTGTTTTTTTTGTTTCCTTTAGCACCCCCGCTCTTTTAGATCCGTCTCTTGATAGTTTCATCGATGTCTAATAGCCGAGTATTTATAGTTGTTTCTCGATATTTTCAACCTTGGAGGTGAATTATTACCCACGTGTCTCTCTTTTGTACCTGTATAATTTAAGCAGTACAGCTTTATAATGTGTCGCTCCGAAGATTAACAATTCTTATCCCTTTGGTCGGAAATTGTAATGTAAAGTGTATCAGCAAAGTTCACTTGAGTTAGGTTTGTTTATCGTTTAGCTAAATTTGTCGTGAATTCATATGGGATATTGTGGAACGTACTTGACTTTACTTTTACTTGAGCTGACAACTCGGCGAGAAATTCATTTTGTTTGGTTAACTGCAACAAAATGCCGTTGAGTTTGTTTAATTTTCTTTCCTTTGAATTTAATTGACTAAAAACCTAATTATAATCACTGAAAGTTTTAACATTTACTTTAATCCTCTTAAAATTTAAGATGAATTCAATAAAATTCAGCTGAAATTACTTTGAACACAGTTTGTATGAAGGTAAATTGGTGCTATACCTTTATATTAAATCTATTTGACTTCATTTGAAATTCAAACAATTTTGGTTTCAATTCCAATTTAGGAAAATCATTTCGCTAAGAATCAAGTTAAATTCTCTCATATTTACTAGACTTCGATTGTAATTTAGTTAGATTCGGAAATTGGTTTGAATTTTTATTGAATGATATTTATGATTTTATTTTCCCGAAATTAAATTGAAATGACTGTTTTTCAACTTATATGACATTTTCTTCAATTAAATTTATTAACTATGAACTTGAGTATACTTAGATTGACTTTTAATCAATCCACATCGAATTCCATTGAAGCTGTAATTGGATTGAATTTTCAAATTTCAATTAATCTAGTGCAACCATGTTACATACACTTGAATTAAGTTTTAGTTCTATTGAACTTGACTAATTTATGATAAAATCACTTGTTGATTTCACCAGAGTATTTGACTGCACTTCTAATTCAGCAGAATTACTTCATCTGCATTTTAGACGGGTTTTTCATAAATTATTTAACTTTCAACTCTCAGCTTGTCTTGAATTTTAAGGATGAATCTTTTAATTAACACAAAATCGATTATAATTTACGAAAAACTGCATGAAATGCCTCTGGGGATAAATATTTCATCTCATTTTGCCCAGGATTCATTCTTTAATCTTATCCTCATGAAATTAAATGAATCAGAAATTAAAATGTAAAGTCTACGACACTTGGAAGGTTTCCAACGCTAGCATTTCTGACTTCTCGTCATCTTTTGGAAGTCTTACATCATGGAAGCTTCTTAAATACTTCTTTTTCTATTGGCCTTGGAAGTTGCATGCTTGAGTTTCTCATTCGGAAGCAGCTGTCTCACCTTTATCACCTTCGCTTCTCTTCCTCTTCTTCTTTTACTCCCATTGCTTGAAGGGGCTTAAAGATTCGCTAACCCGCACGTGACCTCTTATATTATATTTGTGAGCAAAAAAAGAAAAAATTGAGGATACCTGAAAAATGTTCCGAAGTATTTCAAAATGCATTAATTGATAACAACAACAAACGTGGTTAGCGATTCCATGATTTGAGAGATAATCAGCAAGGTGTGAGTAGAAGATATCTATTTGAATCCAGTCCTCTTGAATGAAGTCTACTGTAATTCACTTGAATTTTATCAAATTCAATTCGAATTTCATGAATCTCGCGAATTAACTTGATTTCGTTAAATTTCAGAAGAATTTGTGGAAATTTAATTATTATTATCGCTGTTTTACCAATTAAATTAATAAATCATTAATTAAGTTAGCTACCCTTGAATTCAATGTTAATTCTATTCTCATGTAATTTGAATTCAGTTCAAATTCCCTAAAGAAATACATTTCATTTCTTTTGATTGCACCTAAATAAAAATTATCATCACATTCTCTTGATAATATTGCCTGATTTTGAATTATGTAGTTTTAGAAGTCCACATCATATTGTATTTTATTTTATAACTTATAAACTCTGAATTCGGATTTGATTAAGTCTCATCGGTAATATCGATGATAAGCGATCAGGGATTAATTCAAGATCGTCAAGTGTTGTATTTAAGTACGCAACTAAACAGGTGTGACCAGGTGTAGATACGATCATCGACCGGTATCAGTGTTGTTGCTCGCATTACATTGACTAGGATCTAAGGATTAACCCCCTGAATGAGAATTAGATTCCTCTTCTTTGGGGTTTCGCGTTCCGAGGCTCTCCACTATTCGTCGATTGCCACTTGGCGCTCTCGTAAAGGCACGAAATTAGTCTCGGCTCCATGGGAAAGACAAGACCCCGATAGTGGGTAGCAAGCAGTTCTCAACTCCTCACATGGCAAGGTTCATTGACACCACCTGAGTTTTGGGCATCCGCCGGCTCTCTCGTTCGTTTGCTTCGTGGGCTCCCCCGTCTCTCTTTCTCTTTTTCTCACTCTCTTCCTCCCTCCCTCTCGCTCACTCTCTCAATAGTTATCTCTCTTCCCCCCCCCCTCGAACACATACACACAAGCAAAGCCACATGATCGTCGGCTCGAAGAGCCACTACAGCTCCTTCCTTGATTGCCGTGGAGGATCCCTTTGCTTTTGTGGAAAAAGGAAAACCTCGATACTCAAATATCTCTTTCTTTCACCATGCATTCCTACATCCGAAAAGGCTCCCAAAAACTTGCAAAGAGTCAATTTGTTATTTTCAGTTTAATTACAGTAGCTTTCTGGATCTAATTAACGAATCAAATTAAATAATGAATCAAAGGCGAACTTAGTAGACTTTCCTTACAATCATCTAAAGAGTGATATCCACAATTGGCATTGATACAGTTCATAAGGGTCTGATGCCACAATAATTTAAATCTACAATACATAGAAGCTGCTACAACTCATAATGATTTCTTTTTATGTATCCGCAATTTGATTGTTTATAGAAACCACTGTTAGCTTATGCATGTCCTATTTGGAAGATATCCTACCGCTCACAATTGTGGGATCACTTGGAACTGACATATCAAAGACCAAATTCTAAAGCTTATTTAAAACTCTTTTCTTACCACTGCCCTTGAAAAGAAAGTCCTTAAAATATTGTAACATGCCAAGGTTACAAGAAAATCAAATAAAGTCCTTGTCAGTTTTTCGCTCCTGCAAAAAGTTCAAATCCCGCTCTCGTGATTATCCGCACATGTGCACGTAGAGGCATATGCACGACTTGCTTTCAAATTTAAATCCGAAATCGTGATTGGTATGCGACTCACGAGGGAGACGATTGGGAGCTGCCAAAAATTGCTGTCAGGTCGATAGCACGTGATCTAAAGTTAGTTTCTTCAATGCGTCATAGCAGCCCGGATGAGTTTTCAATTCGATCCGCCTATATTACAAAGAGAGCGAGAGAAAGACTTGATAGAGAAAGAGAGCGGAAGAGAGGAAGGGGCAGTTAGAATGTAGGAGAGAGATAGACGATTGGCATGCAGATCTCGAGGTATGTTGTCCTAGGTCACGCGTGATCTTCTCTTTACTCCCCTCCCCCCACGCTCCCTCGACAATCTCTCTTTCTTTCCCTTCACTAGCCTACAGTTCATTGCTGCCGTTTTCATACCCCCAAGATTATATTTCCTTTCATTTCATTTCTATATATCATCCCTCTTCAATACTTACCAAAATAAACGATAGAATGAAGATTGTATGTCCTTTTTTACTGGAAAGGTTATTTCCAAAATTGGTGTGCTACTAGATTAATTATCGAAAAATGAAAGCAATGTTAATTATAATAATTTTAGATAGAGCAAATTTCGAGTAGATCTGCACTTATTTTTTCAGCAGTGAATTTGCATACTAGTTTCTCATGCCCTCCCTGTCCCTGGTAGAATATCTGAGTTCAATGAACTCTCCCTCCTCAAATTTCTGCGGACGCCCATTCGCAATATTAATAGTCGAGACAGTATTATGAACTACATGTGAAAAAGAAGATTCACGAGGTACATTTATAGGGTTTCTAAATTCACTGGAAATTTTGTAATATTACACTTTCCTCTCGAGAAATTACATTGAATGAACGTAAACATGAATTGAGGAGGATGAAGTCGATGACCCCACCGGTCAACAAACTTCTGTCCGAATGATTATTACACACGATCGGTTTCAGTTTGGGATCACTGGATTTCACTTTTAAAGTTCTACTTTTTTATTCATAGATAATTAAATACTTCCTTTAAACATATATTTAAATTTAGAAAATCGGGTATTTTTTATTTTTTGAGTATAGGGGCTGTTAACAAGATACGTTACTTATTTTTGGAAGTAATAAATCGTTTTTTTAAAGTAGTGAAATTTTAATTAAATATCATATAAAAAAAAAGAGATTATATAAAAATCTCTTGACTGCATTTAATTACTACCTTTTGATTTTGCATATAATTTTCGTATTAGCTGACCTATTGATTTATTCACGGAAGATGTGTTCATAAGATATAATTATACGTGTTACACAAAAAGCTTCTCTAACAATGTAAGCCTTTTATAATAATATTAGCATAGTCATTATACAAAATAATAAAACGTAGGTTACGATTTCTGCATTGAGCATATATAATAAAGAGCCTCCGGACAAATACTTTCTTTTTTTTTGTTTTGTTAATTTGCGAAAAAGTAATTTAAGGCATGGAAAGATATTTTTGAACAAAGTTAATTGCAGCACTTTTTTACAATGACTTATGAATGTTTGAGTTTTTCTATATGAGATAAAAAATGGCATATGAATAAACCACCCCTAAACCCAATTAAGGACGAAGGACTAAAAAGGATTGAGGTCCAAAAATATAAATACAAATTATATGAATATAAAAGGTCGGATCTGTTGCGGTTCATTTGTATTAAAACTTCCTTTATATTGGGGTGGTCTTACTCGGATTAGATTCAATATACATTTCGGATTGGTTCGGAAAGAGTTCCAATCCGATACTTTCGCAAGGGCAATTACTCAGAGTTAAATTTTCTTTAACAGGCCTGCTCGACCCAAAGTGGGAACAAAAGTTTAAATATCTCGGAGCAGTTTTGGTGATCGGTGCTTGTGTCTTTAAAATTGGTTGAAAGCCCATTTTACTGGAGGCTCTTTTACATATCTCTTTACAAACCCATACTTGTAATTTTAAAATGAGTCGGAATTTTGAGTAATGCTTCGGTGGTCGTAAATGTTCCTGAGAATATTCCCTGAAGTATTCTTTGAATATTCTGGAAAGTGAAATGAAGTTGCACTGACCTCACGCACTTAAACTAGTCAAACCACAAATCCTGGTGACTGTTTTAGCTCATGATTAATACATCTATGGTATTTGCTTACATAACAATTTTTCTATGATACACAGATTGTAGGTTTGAATTCCGAGTGAATACGAAAGAGAATCAATCACAAGTCGAGTCGTGATAGGAATGTTGAAGGGATACGGGGTTCTGCTTGAGAACACAAGAAGTTGATGCACCGATTTAAGGAATCCTGGCGCCACTAAATTCTCGCTTTCGCGGGAAGCAATTCGGCACAAGCCAGCATTTAAGCGAGTATCGAATCCTTTTTATTTGTCCATGAATAGTTAATGCGTTGGGTCTTGGATACCATGTTCCGAGAATTCAAAAGATGACGTCTAACTCCAAAAATGTTAGGACACACAAAGAAGAGGTAGAAGAGTTATAAGACTAAGATGGCTGAGAATTGAGGCTGGGAAGGTGCAGGCTTTTAGGGGAAGTCGAAGTGCAAGTAAATTGGAATCGGAGGAATTTTAAATTAAATTCTGGTCAGTCGAGAATTAGGTCCCACGGCAGCCCCCTTAGGAGCCAAGGGGCCTAGACATAGTTGAGGTGAACGAACCTCCGAACCTCCCGGGCGAGAAAAAAAGACAAGTATCAGAAAAAGGCAAAGAAGTGAAGAACAGTAGAGAAGGAAGCTCGAAGCGAAGCTAAGAACGAGGGAAAAAGAGGCGACGAAGAAGGAGAAGCTCTCGCAATCCGGCATCGGCAAGCCAAGTGACGTAGAAAAAGACCATGATGGAAAGAAGTCGCCGCCGAAGACTGCCGGCGAAGACGTTTGTGATCCTAATTCCCCTCTTGTCAGTTGATAGATAAATCGTTCTTTAATTCCCGCTGTGGGAGGATACCCTTTGCTTTCATTTTATGCTTTTTTATTCAAAATTGCACTAAAGAGATTTGCCCAATTAGAGACCATCCACAAATTTCAAAAGATCTTTGAAATCGATCAAAGTTATTTTTTAACGAGAATCAATATTTTTCTATTCCTCCCACTGCATTCAAGGACTCAAATTCAGTCACGCAGTAATTGTACTGTGGTTCACTTTTTATCAACCTGAAGGTGATTTGAAAAGCAAAACACTTTTAGTAACAACCCAAGAGAACAATGTCGTAATTGGCATTGATAGCATCTGTGCTGTTCGCTAAAAACGATTTTCATGATTAAATATTTTTACATCTTACTTGACGTTTTTGTATCTTATCTAATCTTCATTTTCACAAGTTGAATTAGGCATATACTTGAATGCCAATAAGGAAACTTTATTACCTCGTTGAGTTGTTATTCCAAAATGAATTGATTCATCATTCAATAACTCTCCTAATTTATAATTCTGAATCAAATTAAAATATTTTAGATACATATCACATATGAGGTTGGTGCCCCCCAAGTAGAAAGTGAGTCCGAACACTTTCATTCTCATCTCGAACCCAATTCAAGCTTATCCATTCACAAGATCTCACAAGTCCCAACTTTCAAATGTCCATGGATTTCACACATTTTTCTTTCACCACCAAGTTGTTATAGATTTTGCGATCTTTGCAACTCTCGAGTTACGAGAGGAATCTCCAATAGCACTGAACACAGTTGATTGTACCAAAAGGTCAAGTCATTTTCGTAAAGGTCGACGTAACGAGCGTCGTGACGCGCCAACGTTTTCCTCTTTGCGCTGGGACAACTTGTCGCCATAAGGGTCAATGGGTCAGGGACATTTGCTCTCAGTTCGATCAGCTCGTACTTCTTTCTTGGAAATGCCAAAGACTGACGACGTCTTCGTGCGCGAGTGGAGTAGACGAACGATAGAGTTTCGATTCGCGGTTGGCAGTCAGCATCTTGGATGCTCCAATGTTCCATACATCGAAGGTCTAGCTCGGCAAGACTTGCGATAATGCCAACCAGTGGCATTTACACCACGGCGGTAAGACCACCTTTGCTTAGCTAAGGCTACCACTCGAGCTGCACGATCAGAGTACTCACTCTCGCGCGTTCTCTCTCTCTCATTCTTTCCTATCCTTTCCCCCTTTCCTCATCCTATTGCCATTCCCTATCACCACATCACTTTGTCTCTCTTCTTTTCTCCCTGGTTATTTCTTTAACGCTCCATTATACCCACCAACAATCTATTCCCCCCTTAAGCATAGATGTCTTCCGCCACATAGAAGAACCCTTGGGACTTTCTTCTACCGCTCAAAAACGGATAAAAAAGGACAGGAAAAAGTCTTTACGGTAAAAGGGATCTGATTTGTAAATCAGTATCTCGTAAATTAGCTGTCTACGTGTTTCTTCGAAAAAACCTTAATTTGTTATTTATATTGTTTTGAAAACAAGTTGCTCTTTCAACTTCTTCAAACTATTATCCGACAGAGAGAAGATGAAGAAGCAGAAACTCCTGATCTAAAAAATCTTGACCAACCCTAAATAGTTTCATATACGTCTAGTCCGAATATGAAAGAAACCATTTTATAATTATAAAAAAGTACTCGGCAACTTTCATGCAGTATATTCTCAAAGTCGTGCTTTTAATTAATATTAACTGCATTTAATAATATTTCTAAAGTTTTGACCCTGATTAGAGCAAGTTAATATTATCTTGTTGCGATTATTAATTCTCGATCAGTGTACTTCTATTAAACTTCTGACGTATTAATTCCCTCAGGAATTTGAATAGATGCAAACTCGCATTATGATATATGAACCATTGGCGAGGTTGAGGATCTCAGAAAAATTGTGTCACCGTTCAAGGACTGCAGGTCGATCATCCTTGTAGATGCTTAAACTGGTCTATGACATCGTCTCTGATCATAAAACCCAACAATCAACAGCAACTCTCATGTAATTGGAGATTCTCTTTATATTAATAAAGCAGAGGCATTTAAGTATGTTTCCTCGATAAAAGCACTTTGAAAGAAACAATCTTATAACAAATCCTTAATGAGAAAATAATTATAATCTATTAATAACTATAAATATTCCTGCTGATAGATATACCTCTTTAAAATGTCACACATGGTAATAAAAATTGCTAAGTATATAAAGGAAAATAAATTTAGTAAACAGCAACAGTTTTTCCCAGCTTTTTTCCTTTTCTGGAGGCTGGGCTTCGATTGACGTCCCGGAGGTCGTTTGACGAGCTAATTTAAGAATTGTTAAGAATTGTTCGGCACAAAGGCACCCCGTTATCAATGCCGTTGGATACAGGATGCAGTAGGAGGAGTTGATCGTGGTGATGGTGGCTGTGAGTGGATCGCCTTGACGAGAAAATCACGTGGCCGCGGGAAGTGACTCGTTATATAAACTAATGATTATCCAGTATTGTACATTGCTCTAACTGTGTCTAATCCCATGAGAGTGACATAGTCTAACTGGACCTTCGCTTGTTGGTCTCGGAGTTCGATGACGAGTGATAGTAATGCACTCGCAACAATTATTCCACCTCCTATTTACTTGCGATCATTGAGAACGAGGAAGACTTGTCTTACGCAACTGCAATTTAACAATAACAGGAACATCTATTGAGAAAGTTATGCAAAAATTCCTTTTTGCAAATAGAAAATATAAAAGTAATATTTATTTTGTAAGAACGTATATTCGATTCATGAGGCTCTTAAATTAATTAAAGTTTCGACCACAAATCACTTTTGCTCGCTTTTGTCCGCTTTTGCCCCGCGAACCCAACCTGGCGCGCTTCCTGACCAGAAAACCTGTTTGAGAACTATCAAATATTTGTTCAGCATCCGCATGATGCAGAATCTTAATTACTTCTCCTTATCGGTTATTATTGGAAAAAATTAGGAAGGCTGAGAGAAAACCGAACGGCAAGATCTGACGGATTTTGATTGCGAAGATGATGATGACGATTAAAGTAATGATAAACCTAAGGATGATAATCATAATCATCTTATCGCTTGATCGTGTTTCAAAGCCGATACAAGGTGATTGGTCTAGGCCAGTAATATTTTACGATAGGTTAGTTAGATTGTTCAAGGACAAATGTTATCATTCGACAAAATTTGATCTTGATCCTGTGTGCAAACAGAAGTTAGATAGCATGGAATATATTTACCTTCCACCCACAACTGTTTTCTTCGCCAATCGTAACAACGTTTCGCCCGAAGGACTTGCTCTTAATTAAACTAATTATTTATTGCTGCATTACCTCTGAAGGACAATGCTTGCTTTTTTGAAAAAAATGCTAGTTTTCTGTAATTATTTTTATAGTATAGAATATGTCATTGGATATGAAGAATGTTGATTTTTATTTGTAGATTTGTCTTTTATTAAAGAGTCTCCCAATATCAAGTTTATCTTTTTGTGCGAGAAAACAGCAGTCTGGTCGATGTCTCTCTGATGTTTATGTTTTGTAAATAACAATCTCATGTAAAATTCATTTGACTTCCTCATTTAAATTCAGCAATAATAACAGTGGTAGTGAGAGTCTAATTACAGAATGATAGGTGTTTCATCTGAAAGAGTTTATACGAACCATTCATCAATATAAGCAATATTCCATATCATTAAAAATGGAACATTTCTGAAGATGACAACATTGGGCTGTTTTCTTAACCCTTAATTTGTACTGTTGTCAATATACGTAACAGGCACTGTGGGGCAATAAATACCCGAGCGTACTTAAGCGAGTCTCACGCAGCCGCTATTTATTATCATTGCACACAAAAATTATCTAATGTAATTTATAGTATGTTTTTCAAAGTCAAATTTTTTTATAGTGCTTTATTTAAATTTAGTAAAAAAACTCTTGAAAAAAAGCCGGAAAAAAAGTTTTTTTACTTAAAAAATTATAACTCGCGTAATTTTTAATAATTTTAGCTAAAAATTTATGAGTGCGTGATTGAGATACCACAGTTTAATAAAAAAATTACTGTGATATTGATGCTTTCAAAAAGGGTATTTATTTTGCAAAATGAAACCTCAATTTTTGAGCAAAATTGAACACCATATATTTCACTATTCAAATCACTTTATTTTTATTTAAATGGACAAAAACATTTTTTAAATTGTTGCAAAATAGTTATAAATGTATATAAATGAAAAAAGAAAGTTAAATAAAATTTTAAATTAAACTTTTTTAACCTAGCAATTTCTATCTTGGCCTGAACAGTCGCTGTAGATACCTGCGCGGTTCTTATGGTACATTGGGCGCCTATATGAGCAACCATCCAATTTAGGGTTTCTGCCATCTGAAAAAACAAGAAATATTGAATAAAAAAATTTATTTTTCTCAAGATGATATACTTACGTTGGAAATTGATCAAAAATTACAAAAATAACTAGCAAAAATTTTTGAACAAACAAACTTTTTTGTTCCCTGATGGCACACAGGGTAATTAATACCCCTACAATTTTTGGAGACTACTTTGAGTGACAGCCCAACGGACACTGACGCCTGCCGCTCTATGCTCACTTATTGTATCTTCAGTTAGTGATGTCATCTACTGCTAAATATCGCCACATGGTCCATTTTATCGAATTTAGTATGCTTATTTTAAGCTCAAATATTTTTTGGGGTAATTTTTACCCACAGTGTCAATTAAGGGTAATCTTGATCCATCTTTACTTAAAAGATCACTCATCAATGTTGGCATGATTAAATACCGTTCTAAAAATGGAGCATTCGAGAAGGAAAAAAGTAGAGGAAGTATCCCGTTTTTTAATGTTGGGATGAAATGAAAGGACATCCTTGTTATTCTTAGAATTCAAAATCGAAACGAGCAGGTAGCGTAATATTTATTGATATATATACAGAGACCCGGAAAGTGGGTCAACGGCGACCCTGTGGAGAACCAAGTTCAGGGGCATTGCAGCCTCTCCTTCAGAGTTGGAATGGTTAGGCCTTAGAGATGGGGAACATACGTCAAAGGAACCACTGAACGAGTGAACGCTCTAACGGTGTTTGGTCCGTCTAGTTTTATTTTTCACCAACACCAACAAGCAACCATTCGTTCCGGTCCTCTACCTCCTTGTAACAACCTCTTTCCCTCTTGCGGTCTACCTTTTTCTCTCTTGCACTTACAATCTTATATCCTTACTTACGGGACCCCAGACATTACTCTCCTCTTTGTGTATATCCCCTTCTCACTTTCTTTATCCTTTTTTTTCTTTCACCTTGACGAGAATCTCGGTTCTTAACCTAGGAAAGGTGTTAACCGTGGAGAGTGCGCGCCACTTTTCAGGTGAACTTGACCTAGTATATAAAGAAAAGTGGAAGTGACCCCTCACTTTCGGTTGTTTACTCTCACTTTCAACTCCTAAGTCTGTTTCTGGGTCCATTCAGATGTCTGCCGTGAGGGTCATTCACTCTTATAAGATTCTGATATATTATGGTATCATGCCAATTTTTGAATTTCTTCTTGAATGCTGCAAGTGTTAATTTGGACCTTTTCGCCTTTCTTTGGTTGGATACAGAGTTGTAACAGAATTAACAAAAATAGTAATTCGACCTCGTCGAAATTGTGGCGAAGGCCGTGTGTGATAAGAAGGCAATTCGTTCAATATATAATCATGCAGCGATAAATGCACCAGTATAACGCGTGGATAGAGAGGTGGTCTGTAGATGGTGGCAGAGATAAGTAGGTTGATAGGTGGGTAGGTAGGTTTGTAGGTGGCTAAGTAGGTTGATCGTAGTCCAGTAGTTGTTAACCATCACCCATGATCTTCGAAATAACTACGATTGTCCAGAAAAATGCATCATTCTCCCGTTTGGTAACGAAACCTTTTTTTTCATTACAATCATACATCGTTATACTACCGGTGATCAAGGTATTGATATGGTAGGGTAATTAAGGGGTGTGTAAGAGAAGCATCGTACGTAGTAGTTCACTCATAAGAAGAATCTTTTAATCACATTAAAAACAATAAATACTTACGCTTAAAAAAAGTGTTTAATTTGGTATTAAACTCTGCAAAGGTGAACAACTTATTTTAAAAACTGCATTTAGGAAAATGATGAGAGTTTCGTTTCCGTGTCCTGTACACATGTTTATGAATGATACATTCAGGTGTAAACTTCGTGATACATGCACTCGAGGTGTAGTTCGTGTGTGGGTGTATCGAGTGAACACGTGTAAACTGGGAAGACAGATCGCCGGGCGGCCTGCTGACGCCTTGGTTGCATTTGCGATGGTGAAATGTCCCTGAGGATACTGCGAGAGAGGTGGCCAGGGCGTGGTTTCCTAGTGCAGTTTTTTGTCCACCTAGAATGCAGCGGGCGGCCTTCACTGACATCAGAATATTTCAGGCCGACTGAATAAATTTCCCAATTTCATAATTAATTATTCTGCAATCGCAACTTCCTCTTGTTGTTAAGCATCACTTAATTCCTAATGAATCTTCTCGCATCTCTGCGACCTTGGTTGATTATTCAATTAAGGAAATCTTTTTCTCGGATGCTCACAAAATAAGTTGTAAACACAAGTAAGATTTACTGCAAACCTTGGATTCATTTTAAAAATTTCAAGTATGGACCGTTCTGTAGTTTGTAGTTTTTAGTTAAATATCTTAGTATATTTAAAAAGACCGGTTTCTAGATCATTCATTGCTATGGACATTACAATATTTCAAGACTTCTATTTTTTTCGGGATCTAGTCTCTACGATAAACAAAACTTATAATGAGGAAAAATACCTCTTAAGTGCTGGAGGTAATTATTAGAATGGTAGAAGATAAGCTTACAAGGACATGTTTCCCAAATTCGAGGGAATAAAAAATTGTTATTTTCGTGCCTGCAATTTATTAGTTAGAGTACTTCCGTGTTTAGACCGGAGAATTTCAAAATTAAATTAACATTCTTTTTTGGTAAGAGAGATGCTAAATAATCTGATAAAAAAGACGGTTTCTTGCATTTTAGGCTAAGAAAGATTGGCCACTCTCAGATGTCATAAAAATGCAAAGAGGGTGCATAAATAATCCACACTCATTTTAGGAAGACAAGGTTTTAATCGGAGGCCTTGCAACCTTGAGGAGTAAAATAAGATAGATGAAATTTTTTTAGATAAATTCATGATTTTTATTTCTTTAAAAGTTGAAAAAACAATGAGAGATCGTTTTTTTATGTTCCAGAACACGACCAGCAAAAACACTGCCAAGTGGAGCGTACTACCCATCGACTTCGAAGGAGCCGAAAGAGGAATGAAGTCCCAAAACCTGATTTTTAGGAGATGAGACTGGGTTGTGCCAACCACGAGATAAGGAAGCTTCGCACTGCCATTAAAAATCAGCTGCCTAGTCGTTGTTCTCTCTTCTCTTCCAATTACGATCATTTTTGGAGGAATGAAGATCTTAAAAGACTGGGAGAAATCGCTTTTTCAGCGCTTTCCAAAATACCAAGCTGATAATTTGCTTCTTGCTCTGCAAAGATGCTGCCAGGATGTCAGTTCTTCTCCAACTGCTTCTCCAGCAATGGATGCAACTTTTACTCTTTATTTCTTACTATTACTAGGAAAAAAATATCGTAACTGCCACTTTACTTACAATTCTTTAAAGTACTCGACATTTCATACTATGGGTAAATTAAATTGGACCTAATTTGAACCTAATCCTGTATGTTTAATATTTTGCATAAATTTCTTTAAAGATGGCGGATAAAAATATTTTATAGTGTGTCTTTGGATTATGCATACGTATTAACTGTTGCTGACATTAATTGAAAAGTATTTATTGAAGAAAATTAAGGTTCAAATTGGGTTTATAGAACCCATAGTGGTTGTTTTTCATGCAATAGTTGTTACTATCAGTTTCCTCGGTGCACTTATACTGTTATCATTGTTACTGCTTGCTACTCTCGAGTGCCGTCGATATCCTTACTTATTATCAACTTAACTGTCTCCTAGAATTCAGGACGTATACGGCGGGCTTTATAGCGACTCTTTCTCGATTACTAGTACGATATTATTATTTTTATTTAGGGTTAGAGACAGTTCGAATGTTTTCGCGGACATGTTCCGCTTTTTCTTGTGTATTATCGCGTCATTGTTCCAGGTGAATTTCTCTTGAAGAATTTTACAACGATTTAGACTATTTTATGCAAAAATTACTCCATTCTTAATAGATGGAAGAAAATTTTTATTTATAAAAAAAATTAAGCTAAAATTTGGGACCATGCGTGATTATATGCAAGACAGCTGTGTATATGTGTGTACGAGTTACCAGTAGCGACTGTTTGTTTCACCTTTTTCTAAAAATAATGTTTCATCCTTGCTGAACTCTCGAGTAGCGAGTAAGTAATCACCTTTCGCTTCACCCAATACTTAATACCGATCATTGTTTTGAAATATTGTTACATGTTAAGAATTTTGCGATCCACACTAAAGATCTGGATTCGAAGATGATTCCCATTCATAGGATTAAGGGAATGCTGGAAGAGAAGGGAAAAAGCGACTGAAAGCATGTGAGCGAAAGTGCGTGAGAAATAAAGAGAGAGAGAGAGAGAGAAATATATATTTTTGTACTTTTACTCGGGGAATCAAAATTGATTAAAGTCTTTCGTAACAGGCTTGGCTTGAAAAAATCAAGTTGTCTTCTTTCTTTTTTTTTTATTCTCGTTAATCAAGTCCTCGTGAGCCTTGTAATACGATGATCGAAACACCGGTAAGAGTTCATTATTTGAGGTCACATTCGAAAGACTGCTTTGTTGTTCATTATCGTAGTTTTTACTGGCGCGACTTATGAACGTCACCTCGATTAAGGCCGGCGATATAGTCACTCTTTACTTTTTAGATTTATTTTAAATTATTATTTTTTGCGATTTGTAGGTATTTTGCCTAGGTATTCGTTTTGTAAAATAAATAGTGATATTCTGAAGTCATGTGCATTTTTTCGCCTAACCCGATCCATCACCTTAAATCATTAGATTAAGATATTCCGGGTGTCTAGCGACCCAAGAAATCCGGGAATTTGTCGTGAATATTGTGCAACTTGCAAAATACGGGAAAATGTCGGAAATCCTTGAAGAGATCCGGTAACATATGGTCACAATTTTAAATTCGTAATTTTTAGGTTCTGCGTGAAATTACTAATGCCAGCCTTAAAGTAAATCGCAGAGAAATTTCTTCTTATTTTTTTTGTGGGAAAAATATTGTTTTATTTTTGCTAGTAGATTTACGAGCTCATTGTGGTCTTTAGTTTTGGCAAGGATCCGAAAGTTTCAAAATTGAACCTCTAAATTTTTTAAAATATAAACGCTTTATGAATAATTTTCCTACATGATGTTAAACTACAACATTTTTCAGTTTTGTAAACTGAACAGTTGAAAGATTTCTGGTTCAATTATATAAATCCACATTATTCTTTTGAGTTTTCTAAATAAAAGAATGCTTTATAAACATTTTTTAAATTCGATGTTACATGTATTTTTTTAAATTTTAAATCGTGAGGAAAGAAGTGAGGCAATTACCAAAATTTTACCTAAAAATAACAAATTTAACAAAATCAAACAATAATGAGATTCTAACGTTTGAAGGTTTTCTCTTTCGAAGCAATTCGGTTTTTATAAAAATTCAAATTGCTTAGGTTACAAATGGAATATTTTAAACTAGAACAGTATTTGAACATACGAATTGAAATTGAATAAAAACTTTAGTTCTGCATCTATTAATTTCAAAAATTAAATTATCACGAAGGAATAATAAAAAAACAGATGCTTGTGCATGAGATTGATGAGGAGCAACACCATAAGTACCAGGCCTCTAAATATAGTAATCACTCTTTTCTGAGTGCGCAAAAGCGACGTGATCTCTTCACACGCACGGAAATGTGCGAGTAAAAGAGCTTTTAAAAATAGAGTATCTTAGAGGGGTTCAGCTGATTTGTTGATTATCATGTGAATGATACAAAATAAATCTAATTCGGTTAAAGTCTGTGCTTTACACTTTTATAATGCACTCCTTTAATTACCGTAACCTTGTATGATAAATTATAGTTTCACTTAACAAAGAATATTAATTATACGGTTGACCTTTTCAAAATAAATTTTTCTTGACAGCTCGAAAAAGTTGGTCGGTAACCAAAATAAAAAGCAAAAATAAAACAAACTTGCACAAGCTGATAAACATAAACTATTTCGTTCATTTCTAAAACCTTTCTCACTGCCAGTTTTTAATTGGGCGTTTACATTTTTTAAATTAATAAGGCTTCTGGATTGAAACAACTTAATTTTTAATTTTCAAATCTGTAAATTGTTTAGTTTTAACTTGTGCAACGAATTTACTGGTTTTTACCGCTGCCAAAAATTCCCTGTCATTTCATAGTCCGGCGGCCTTCCTGTTTAAAAATCATTAATTTCAAGGGTCAGTTACAGCAGCCCCCCTCCCACTCTTAATTTTCGGGTTTTCTATGGCCCACTGAATTGCGGCCCAAATGCGCTCAAATGCGCCACCGATAAAAATGTTTGCGCCACAAAACTGTATGAATTATATCAGGTGTTACGCGAGGGGGGGGAGGGGGTCTAGCGGTACACTGTACCCATTTGAAAAATCAGCATTTAAATAACATGATCTTGAAGATCTTCAAATGCGCTCATATGCGCCATTAAGAAAAAATTTTGTGCCACATTCGCAACCGAGTTATCAGCAATTAAAATGGAGAGGAGGGGGTTGGCGTCATTTTTCTAAACTTAAAATATTTTTTCAAATTCATCATACCTATCTGTCATAACTTCCAATGCGCTCAAATGTGCCTGCACTGAAAAATTTTGCGCTAGTTAATTAATAAAGATATCATATTTTGGAGGAGGGGGGGGGGGGCGTGTAACGCAGGAGTTAAATCATCAACAGTGATGAGCAATATAAAGTTGAGGACATAGATTCATTCTTCTTTAAATGCGCTCATATGGGCCATAATTTTTTTTTAAAAATTGCCCAACATATGGAGGTAACAAAATTTTACGAAGTGATAACCAACAAAATAAAAAGTTTGCATTATAAAAAGCTTTTCATATAGAATTTTGAATGCGTTTATATGCGTCAATTTCCAAATTAACAAAAAAAACAAAATCAACCCCCTCATTACTACTTGTTACGATCTACTATCCAAAGCTATCTTTAAATAACGTAAATTGCAATATAAAAATTTATAATGATCTTTTCTGATAAGATTTCAAATGCGCTCATATGCGCTAGTTTCAAAATTAACATAAAACCATAACCAATCCCTTCAATACCACTTGCTACCGACCCAGCAACCGATGATATCTCCAAATAACTTAAATTTCAATATAAACTTGTATAAAGGTATATTCGGATAGGTTTTCAAAGGCGCTTATATGCTCCACTTTTAAAATGAACAAAAATCATTAACAACCCCCTCATTACCACTAGTTACGATCAACTATCCGATGATATCTCAAAATAACTTAAATTGCAATATACAAATTCATAATGATCTCTTCAGGTAGGATTTAAATTCGCTCATATACAATAGCTTCAAAATTACCAAAAAACCATAACCGACCCCCTCATTACCACTTGCTTCTGATTCAAAAAGCGATGATATCTCCAAATAACCTAACTTGCAATATAAAAATTTATAAAGGTCTCTTCGGATAGGGTTTCAAATGCGCTCATATGCGCCACTTTCAAGATTAACAAAAAACCATAATCAACCCCCTTATTCCCACTTGTAACGATCTACTATCTAATGATATCTCCAAATGAATAATAAAAATATTTGAAATCCTATACGAAAAGCCCCTGATTAAATTGTATAGTGCAATTTAGGTTATTTGGAGATATCTACGGGCGATGGATCGGTAACAATTGGTAATGAGGGGGTTGTTTATAGTTTTTTGTTAATTTGAAAAGTAGCGTTTATGAGCGCTTTTGAAATCGCATCCGAAGAAACCGTTGTAAATTTTTATATTGCAATTTAGGTTATTTGGAGAAAGCTTTGGATAGTAGATCGTAACAAGTGGGAATGAGGGGGTTGATTATGGTTTTTTGTTCATTCTGAAAATGGCGCATATAAGCACATTCGAAACCCCATAGGAAAGTCACTTCATCAATAAGAATTAAAAACTTTTCTTTTTGTTGGTCATCACTTTGTAAAATTTTGTTACCTCCATACCTTGGGCAATTTTCAAATTTTCAAAAAAAAAATTATGGCGCATATGTGCGCATTTCAAGATAAATGAATCTATGTCCACAACTTTATATTGCACATCACTGTTAAGGATTTAACACCTGCGTGACACTGCTCTCCCCTCCAAAATATGACATCTTCGTTAAGTAGGTAGCGAAATTTTTTTTAGAGGTGGCCAATTTGAGCGCAATTGAAGTTGTGAAAGATAGGTATGATGAATTTGCAAAAATATTATTAGCTTAGAAAAATGATGCCAGCCCCCCCCCCCACTTTGATCACTGATAACTCGGTTATCAATGTGGCTTAAAATTGTTTCTTTATGGCACATATGAGAGCATTTGAATCCCCATAGCAAGCTCCTGTCATCAATGCGAATTGCAAACTTTTTATTTTGTTGGTCATCTCTTCGTAAAATTTGGTTACCTCCATATCTTGGGCAATTTTCGGAAATAAAAATATAAAAATTCATGGTGCATATGACCGCATTTGAAGACGAATATATTCATGTCTTTAACTTTATTTTGCAAATCACTATTGAGGATTTAACACCTGCGTTACACTGGCCCCCCCTTTAAAATATGATATCTTTATTAATTAGTTAGCGCAAAATTTTTTAGTGGTGGCGCATTTGAGCGCATTCGAAGTTATAAAAGATAGGTATGATGAATTTGAAAAAATGCTATTAGTTTAGAAAAATGACGCTCCCTCCCCTTTTTTTTTGCTTGCTGATAACTCTGTTATCAATGTGGCGCAGCATTTTTTCTTTATGGCGCATGTGAGCGCATTTGAATCCCCATAGCAAACTCCCTTCATCATTGCGGATTGCAAACTTTTTATTTGGTTGGTCATCACTTCGTAAAATTTTGCTACCTCTATATCTTGGGCAATTTTCAAGATTTTCAAAAAAATTTGATGGCGCATATGAGCCCATCTGAAACCCCATAGGAAACTCCCTTCATCAATGCGGATTGATAACTTTTTATTTTTTTGGCCATCATTTCGTAAAATTTGGTTACCTCCATATTTTGGGCAATTTTCAACATTTAAAAAAAAATTTATGGCGCGTATGAGCGCATTTGGAGACGAATGAATCCATGTCCTTAACTTTATATTGCAAATCACTGTTGAGGATTAAACACCTGCTTTACACTGGCCCCCCTCCAAAGTATCAAAACAAAAGATCAAAAGATCATGTGATTTAAATTTGGATTTTTCAAATGGGAAGAGAGCGATAGCGTGACGCTAGCCCCCCCCCCCCCCCGTAACACCTGATATAACTCCTACAGTTGTTTGGCGCAAAAATTTTTATCTGTGGCGCATTTGAGCGCATTTGAGGCGCAATTTAGTGGGCTATAGCAAACCCGAAAATTAAAAGTGGGGGTGGGGCTGATTTAACTGATCTTAGTTTTAATTGAAAAAAGTCAAAAATAAAAAATGAAGAAATAGATTTGTCTAATAAAGTGTTTTTATGTTTCTATGAACATCAATTTATTCATTTGCTTGCACAAATGTTTAAATAAAATTATTTTTCGTCAAACTTTACTTTTTACTTATATTATTGTTTATTATTTATTTATATTGTATTTTACGTATATGTTTCGTTTCGAAAGATCAGTAATTTGAAGAGCGAATATTTCTTATTTAACATTTCTTTCACAAGTTTAAGAACAAGGACAGAAGGAAACCAATGATTAATTAAATAGCGATAACAATTTAATAGTATAATTGAGTTTTTTATATTATTTTTTTATATAAAAAACTCTGCGAAAAATGTCGGAATAATACAATTTCTTGGGATCATTTTAAAGTCAAATTTTCTTTGAATTTAACCGAGATTTTGACAGAAGTGTGTTTTTTTTTCCATAGATTCAAGCAATATTTAAACTTGGAATAAATAAATCGTAATAATTTTCAAACATTCTCATTTTAAGGTGCACGTGTAAAATTTAAACACATACGTCACCAGGTAAAACCGTGGCACACGTTAATTCCGATCCGGGGAATTTAAAAACTTAAGTTCTCGAGACATCTTAATATTATATTTATAACATTAAATAGTTTTATTTAGAAATTGGAAACTCTGATAGTATAGTTAGATTGATAAAAAGAACTTAAGGACAAAGTAGAATTAGCATAATTGACAATTGCATTCTTAGAAAATTGAAAGTGAGAAAATTGAAGTCTTTCTGGAAAGTGCACGGTAAATTAAATACTTGTTTACATAAAAATGAACGACACTTGCATAATTTCTTTCTTCCGCTTCTTTATTAAAGGACTAAAATTATTTATTATTTATTGCTGATGAATAGTTACTATATATTGAATCTTTCTTTTCATAGTTTTTTGAAGACGTTACTTAGACGTTATTTAGAAATTAAAGTTTCCTTACTTTAAAAGTTAAAAAGCGTACGTAATTAAATAGACATTTCTGTTTAGACAGAATTTATTGCAATCAGTCAATGTCTACAATATACATTAAGTATATACCATGTATTTCATTAGCTCAAAACTTTCACTATTATCTACAGATTATTTTTATTCAGATAAGAGATAATTTACTATCTCCCCCCCCCCCGCAGAAAATTTAAACCCTTAAACCTAGACAATTTTATTTCATGTTCTTATTTTTTAAATATTTGTTTCAATGAAAAAAATACTGATTCCTACAATAATAATGGGGTTGTCTTCAAAATCTGGAGATGACAGCGAACATGCTAACGGACGTCCATGGACTCTTCTTTTATGGGTTAATTCAAAAAATGTAATTTTGCTAAATTTGATGTGTGTGTGTGTGTATTTTGAGGTTATGCGTGTCATAATTCGTTCCCATAATTATTCTTGAGTGCTACCGACAGCATCAGTATGACAGAGGCCTCCATTATCGGAATGCCAGAGGACTGTAAAACTATCCTAACCTCAAAATAGTCCCCATGCATAAAATTTGTATTTAGCACAATACATTTTCTCTTGTTACTACCCCTACAAAAGAGTCCGGGGACATCCGTTATAATATTTTAAAGCATTTTCCAATTCAGTTTTAAAAAATTTTCATTTTTATGCAAAAGAAGCTAAGGAAACTTAACGCGATTTACCACACGACGAAGGGCATCTGATACTTCGTCGTAATGTAAATTCGGTAAGTTCGCCTTGTGTTTTTTGCACAAAAATGAACATTTAAAAAAACTGAACTCGGAGTTGCTTTAAAATATTATAACGCACGTCATCAGGCTCTTTTTTTAGGGATAGTAACAAAAAAAATTATTGTGGTAAATACAAATTGCATGCATGTGCACTATTTTGAGGTTAGGATCATTTTTCAGATCTCTGTCATTCCCACTGATTCCGATAATGTAGGTCTCTGTCGTACCGATCCTGTGGCAGCACTCAAGTATAATTATGGGAGAGAATAATAACATTAAGGCAATTTTAACCATTTTTTGTCTATAAGGGTCAATCCCAATTTCCACAATTTATTAGGACGCATAAAAAAATCATTATAAAAATGGATTTGGGGGTGAATAAATAGGTCAATACATGAAGAAAGATCTTCATGTATTTACCTATTTATTCACCCCCAAATCCATTTTGATAATTATGTGAATGCCTGCGTATCACAGATCATTATAGGGTGGTTTTTTACTTCTGACGCAAAAGGCAGAACAGTCTAGGGAAAGCCGTCTTATCATCCCTAAGGGTGGACGTGGGATAAGGAAAAAGGGGGGAGGTGAATCCAGGAAAAGGGTGAAAACCTGAGATTAGCAATTTTTTAGTTACCTCTATTTTTATAACGTAATTTCTACATTAGGGTGGTCCAAAAATGCATGGAAAAATTTTTTTGCATGGTAGAGGGCAAGGACCCCTCCCCCATTTTATTCCAAATCCGAAAAAAGAAATTCCCTAATTTTTTATTTGAAATTTGTTTTATTTTACCAGGTACCCGTTTAGACTTAAAGTTTACCATGTAAAATGCATGGGGAAATATCACTTTTTTCAGTTTTTAGAATAATTTTTTAGGGTTTGAAAAAATGTTACAGGAAAGTATTGGGGTCTGTAGAGAATTATCCAACGAAGAATTTCATATATCAGGCATATAAGTTTTGCACCCCTAACACACCCCCACGAGTATCTGAAAACTACCCTTAAAACAAAAAATGTCAATTCTTCATGAAATCGACCTTTTGAACATTGTATTCTCGTCATTTTTTTTTAAATTATTAATATTGGTCTAGTAGAATATTTATTATTATTATTTAATTAATTTTTAATTATTTAAACAAATTCTATTTGCTTAAACTTTAAATAATTTTTGTTCTCAAAAATTCGTTTCCCCCCCTCAAAAATTATTACTACTAGTCTAGTGGAATATTTATTAACATTTGTTCGTTAATTGTTTATTATTTAAACAAATGGAATTTGTCTAAATAATTTTATTCCAAAATTCTTTTTTTCTTTAAAAATTATTAATATTGGTCTAGTGAAATATTTATTAACATTATTTCATTAATTTTCAATTGTTTAAACCAGATGAAATTGTTAAAATATTTTTTAAATAAAAATAATTAATATTTCTTCAGTGGAATATTTATCAACATTTTTTTATTAACTTTATTTTAAACAAAATTTTTTCAATAAACATTACTTAAATATAACTGATAAATTAATTCTTATTCAGTAATTAATTATTACTGTTAAATATTCCACTAGACCCACAGTAATAATCTTTATTTAAAAAAAATTCGAGCCGAAATTATTCAAACAAATTTCATTTGTTTAAATAATTGAAAATGCAGGAACTAATGTAAATAAATATTCCACTAGACCAATAGTGATAATGTTTAGGGAAAAAAACGAATTTGCAAACCAACAAATTATTCAAACAAATTGCATTTGTTTAAACAATTACAAATTAATAAACCAATATTATTAAATATCCCACTAGACTAATAGTAATAATTTTATGGGGACGGGGTGGACAAATTTTCGAAAAAAAATATTAGAAAATTTCATTTGTTGAAATAATTAATAATTAATAAACCAATGATAACAAATATGCCACTTGACTAATAGTCATAATTTTAAGTAAAAAAAAAACTAGAATACAGTGCTCAAAGGCCGATTTCATGAAGAATTGACAGTTTTTGTTTTAAGGGTAGTTTTCAGCTATTCGTGATTGTGTGTTAAAGGTGTCAACCCCATATATCTGATACATAAAATTCTTCGTTGGATAATTCTCAACAGGCCCCCATACTTCCCCGACACATTTTTTTCAAACTGGAGGCATCCTTGCCCTCTAAAGAGAAAAAGCGTTTTTGAGCCACCCTATTCTACATATATACTTGAATTGAAATCTTATTATCTTGTCATTCAATTCTGGAATAATATGCCAGTCAATAGTTTCTTGCAGAATTATTATTTTCAATTTAGATTTTAAATCCAGCGTCATTTAAACCTGAAGTCTTTTTGAGTTGATGAATTGCCTTAATTTAACGATCAGGCCTGCTCAACAAGCAATGACAAGCAATTACCAATTTCTGATATTTTAGTCTCTGACAGACCATAATTTAATACAAACTTGATTGCGTCTTTGAAACAGCATTCAATTAACTGAAAAGTATAGTAAAAGAATTTCATAAAGGTTGTTTTTTCAGATTGTAGAGATTTGCAAGTTGTTTCAAGGTGCCAAGGACATTCGGGTATGATTTCCGGCTTGAAAGGAGAGTTGTATGTTCTTTTACGTTTTACATTTTACGTTTGCAAAACGACGAAGGATCAAGGATCGCGGGATCGACGATCGGCGCGTGGCACTGGCGCTTCTCTTTTGTTTTTGCAAACCTCCGAGCGATTCCGCACTGGGTTAGTGGGTTCCCACCTTCCCCATCGTTTCCTCCCACCCTTCTTTCTCTTTACCTCATCCTCTCTACCTACCCACACCAACACCGGTTACTCACAACTCTCTCCCCCGACCACGCCGTATGGACTTTTGCTGCAGGGTACTCCGGATGCAGGATGCAGTTTTGCTTGCAAGATTGCGTGGATGAACAAGAGAGATGTTCAGAATGAGTGAGAAGTGGTAAAAGAGAGGGAGGGAATGGTAGAATGGATGAAGAAAATATGCTCTCTACTTCGTCATATATAACTAATCTTGCACGGATCATATCTTCCCTCGTCCTTCACTTTACCACGACGGAGATTAAATTCTACTTACTTTTGCTCTTGCCTCCCACGTCACATTCACTTCCGGTCTAGCACAATTCGAGATTCAAGGTGTGTAATGTGTATTTCTGTAAAGAGAGAAGGAATTTTCCCCGTGATATTGAGACATCATTCATGTGTAATTACAATGATTAAATTCTCATCGTTTCCTCTATCTTTTTCTTCCCTCATTGTCAGTACGTGACAAATAAAGAAAAAAAGGATTTCACATTTATCATTCGTATCCTGGAAGATAAAGTATAAAAGTTGGGGGAGGAATTACTTATTATTTATGTTAAGCGAACGTTACAGAAAATTCCATGATACTATAGCCCTGCACTATACTGGACTGATTAGTAAAGCGGAACATTCCGTAACATTAGTCAGTGCCTATATTTAAATGATGAAATTTTGTCTTTTTTTGTTCTATAAATGCATATAGACTCGAAGGGGTGTTCCATAACAGAGAAAGCTCAACTTATCATCTATGCTCATTTTTGGTTTGTTTATAGTGTTTGGGGTACTAAATAGTGGTGTCAAACAATGTTGCAAAATTTGCGAATCTACAAAAGTTATTAACCTTTGAAAATTTAAGAACTTCCAGATTTCATAGTTCTGTGTCGTACAAAAAATGTTTTTATGCAATCGTATGCAGCAATGATAGAAATAAAAATATATATTGACAAATTTTTAATTTTTAATCGTGTATTAAAAAAAGATTTATTCATTACTTTTCAACCTGAAGAAGATAATCGATTATGTATATTTTTAAAGAATAGCATTTAAAGCCCTCTTAAATTGCATTAGAACATAGAAGTTTTTTTCTTGCTTTCCATCAGGGAAAAAATGCTCAAAGTTTCAAACTCTCGATTTGCTGCGCTGACAAGGAGAGGACCACTCTCACAGGTCGCCAATTTTTATGTGACTCAAATAGGTTAAAATAGATCGGCATCCATCGGGTACTTATTTTGCTGTACCCCCAATCGGGCAATATTTTATGAGAAATTCATAATAAAAACATTTTTTTTTTTAAATAAATTCAAATTTCGACATTTTTGATTTGGCAAACATTATTTTTATGTATATGTATCCTAAACAAATCGAAAAACACCTTCTCAATTATATTTAGTTACATACAATCAAGATTTAGTTTTTTAAAAATAATTTTTAAAAACCTTTATAAAAACAATAATATTATGAACCTTAGGACCGCTAGGACTAGGACTAGGGAGACATTGCTTGATGTAGTAAGCCGATCAATAATATTTCCCAAGCGACACGCTATTTTTTCACGAAATGAAAGCAGTGAAAGTATATTCTTGTGAAAAAAGAATGATAGTTTACAAAAATTGTAGGTATTATTATGTGCTAATTTTTATTGTCTAAAACTATTTCACATGAAAGAATAATATTTACGAAACCAAAATAACGAATTCCAGCTCTTTGGAATTATGAATCATATTTAGAAATTATTTGTTAAGTAAACAATTAAAAATTGAAAAATCTTCATGATTTTATTTTTATTCTTTCAAAGTTCACACTTTTTTGCTTAATTTTGTACCAATACATTTTTTTGTTAATAAGTTTTAAAAAATTGAAAATTTTGTAACATATTTTGACGGCATTGTTCATTGTCCTAAACACCTGAACACTACAAAATGACCAAATATGAAAAAAGTCGATGACTTGAGCTTTGAATTTGACATCGATCGCCCCCTAAAATAAGACAAAACGTACAAGTATAATATATGTAGATCTAAAATACAATCAATAAATTGTGTTAAGTTCATATCCTAGATTAAAGCCTCCCCCCTTTCCTCATCCCAAACTGCCATAGCACCGACCCCCTTCCCATGAGTATGACATAGTTTATGAATGGCCTCTTAATGATTGCTTTTATCTTAGTGGCTGTATTTCATTGAAATAGTGATAATTAATCCTGTGATTTTCAATACGAAAAATATTTCAAAATGGGCTACATAAAAAAATATTACTT
>NC_046658.1:63827461-63831736 GCF_010883055.1 Belonocnema kinseyi | reverse complement strand
ATACATTTTATATTGAAATTATTTATTGAATAATAATTTATATATTTTATTGAAGGTCAGTTTCTGCATTCTAATCAAATAATTTGTGTGACAATTTTTTACATCTTGAATGATTTTTCCAGGAAGAGATCATGAATATGAAGTTAATCTAGTTATAATTTATTTTCCCCTAATAGAGAATTTTTACATTTAAATATGTTTCAAAAATATATCTACTCAATTAAGAAATTCTTTTTTCATCTTCCACTACACTCTGATGACGTGATTTTTCTCATCTAAATGAAAGAAAGAAAAAGTCGTGTTAGCATTTGTCTGGCCTTCAAAATTTTATGACGCCAATTTTTAAAACTGGGATCATAAAATGACATGAAAATCGTTTGAGCGTAGAGAGGAGATGTAAAGATTATACTAGATGCAAAAATATCTGCTGTCAAAAAGGAGAAAACCTACATTTTTTATTGTAAAGACTCAATAATAAAACAAATATTAAGTAACTATTATCTGTTTTATTAATTTCAAAGAATATGCAAATCGATTCCTCAGACGATGAGAAAATGAGATCGAACACTCAGAAGTTGTCCACATGAAGTTCTTATATTATAAAAAAGAAGTCACAAGATTGAAATTTATTACCTTGTTTGAAATAACTGAATAATATCTCCAACTTGAAGCCATGAACTTTTCATGTAGTCTTTTTGTTCCTGCAAAACTGGGCCTTCGTCTGCAGATCTATACAAGCAAAGAAGAGACTTCGTCTGAACTCAGCACTTCCTCATCCTCGCTCCATCTTTTTCTTTCACTTTTTCTCCCTCTGCTCTTCTCCTTTTAAGTCATCATCTCTTTTTTTTCATGTTTCTTTTCACGCCTACATCTAAAGGGCCGCGATTTTAGCGATTTCAGGTACACGCATTCACTAAAATAGAATTTTTCGCGATACCGTTACAGGGCGACCAAGAACAGATATTCGGACCAATTTCATGACCTTGAAAGACACGGGGAAGAGAGAAAAACGAGGAAGTCGAAAGAGAATACATAAGATGCAAATTCAAAAGGTGGAAAGCCGAAAAAACATCCTAAAACGTACTTTGACGAAAAAGGTCAAGTGTCAAATTTCGCAAATTGCGGTCTACGGCCTTGACGAGAAATTCTTTTTCTGAAGACTCTTTCTACTCAGAAAAATGATTATGGACGCGTACTATTTGTGCCATGGTGAACTCATAATTTTTTTAAATTGTATGATAAAAGTCATTTATCATACTATTTTATCACTACGACAAAAGAAAAAATCGTTCAGAAATATATTCAGAACAACTAAAAATATCCAAAAAGAAAACTGCAGCTTGACTAGAAAAAAAAACTTGTAGGACACTACTTAACATGAATTTTAAAATACTTAACTTTATTTTTCATTTTGATATTTTCCAACCTAATATAAGTGCTGTCTGTAAATGTCAAATACAGTGAAACCCTTTAATAGCCCTCCCTTCTATCGCCATTCCAAAAATTGATGCAGCGCCACAGGTTGGTGTAACAGGAGATGCGCGGGGTCTGCGGTTGTCACTCAGGCGAGCACTCAAGCGTGAACAAACAAAAGCGAAGCGGGATATAAAGAGTCAGTTCCCACCCACCGTCAGCCTCAAAATCGGTGCTATAAAAGAGTTTCTTAGCATTTAGAAACTGGAGATAACATTACTTTACTCTACTAAATTATGCTTCAATATATGTACTAAAGTGGGCCGAAAACCTCTTATTTAGAGTAACGGATTCTAATAGTGGATAAAAGTTGTATTTGTCCGACACAAAAAAGCCTTACAAATTTTAGTTCAATCGAATAATATCTTTGATTCTGTATATGGATTTGAAAAGATAAATGTTGAAAATTTTTTCCTATAGGCCAAAAAATGATGTTGACCTTTATAGGTACAGTTTTTGGTAGTAAATAATTAGATTGAATTAGAAATAAAAAAGAAAAAATTGTGCACAAGCAAAAAGTTTCTTCAAAGTTTTTACTATGATAAATTTTGTTTGTGGTGTCCAAGATCTAAAAATAACACAAAAGTTGTCAAATTCACCATTTTTAAACGAAAACATTTTTTTCAGAAGTTGAAGACATTTCAAGCATGACATTAAAAAACAATTGCAGTTAATGCAATAGTAATATTTGCGTTTTCTATTTTCTGAAAGACATTTCTTCAAAAATTTAAAAAAAAAATTTAATAAAAGTTTGTTTTTTATATAATTCATTACATTTTTTGTAATAATTACCCTTTTTCAGTTTCTTGACATTGATTAAGTTCATCAATACACACGTCAATTGAACGGGGATTGATATTTACCAATTTTTTATAGCAAAAGCGGCTGCAATAATTACAGAGCAATTAGCTTATTAAGTACCGTGAGTAAAATATACTCAAAAATTCTTATTCGTAGGGTAATGAAAATAACAGAAGAAGAGATTTGGGAAGTCCAAAGTGGGTTTATGCTTATGTTTATGTTTATAAATATTTAGCTTAAGGCAAATAACAGAAAAAAGTTTGAGAATAGAAAAAAAGTTTTTTGTGCATTTGTTGGCCTAGAAAAAGCTTTTGACAAGGTAGATAGAAGTAAACTTTGGGAAGTCCTGAAACAGCATGGAGTCAATGGATGGCCCCTGCAAGCTATAAAAATAATATATACGGGTAGCAAAGCGAGTGTAAGGGTAAATGGGAAATTGAGTGACTGTTTCGATATTATTCAAGGAGTTAGACAAGGATGCATCATGTCTTCATGGTTATTTATATCATTCATGGACAAGTGTTTTAAAATGGCTCTTTTCGACGATGAATGTGTGGATCTCGAAACAGTAAGGGCACGTGGATTAGCATTCGTAGATGATAAGGTTTTTATGGCAGAGTCAATCAAAGACTTGCAAAGAATGTTGAATAAACTGAATGCAAGCATGAAGAGCATCGGCCTCAAAATTAACGCAAATAAAACAAAAACTATGGTGTTCGAAGAAAAGAGTGAGAAAACACTAGGCAATATTTCATTAAATGATGAGAGAATTGAACAAGTTCATAATTTTGTATACCTTGGTAGCTTATTTACTAGGAACAGGCAGATAGATGAGGAATTAGATAGACGCATAAACGAAGATATGAAGTTTATTGGTAGAGCAGGGCCCTTTATCAGAAGTAAAAATATATCAAATAAAGCTAAAATGGCAAAACATAATTCTATACTTGTACCGACTGTAAAATTCAATTGACATGAGATTCTTCCGAATAATATGCGAGTAAACTTTGATGGACAAAGTGAGTAACGAGATAATTCTCAATAAGAATGTGGTGTGAAAGAGACGCTAATAGACACATCTGAAAGAAATGGGTTAAAATGGTTCGGGCACGTTGAGAGAATGCCGAATGAAAGACTAGTGAAACAAGTGTACCAAGGTAAAGTAAATGGCAGCGTGCCCAGAGGCAGACCGTGGAAAGAATGATTAGAATGTGTGAATGAGACCCTAGTTAGAAGAGACATAAGAAGCTACAGAAAGACGAGAGCCTGCATGAAAAAATGCATGGACGTTAGAGAAGCTAGAGAAGTATGCCAGAACAGAAAAGTATAGCGGCAAACAGTTAATAAAAAGAGGTTCAGTAGAATGAATGGCACTTGAAACAAAAGACCTTGAACACTAATGGACCCAAGTGGAGAACCTTACATAACGACTTCCCAGGTGGAAATACACCACCGGCCCAGTACTGGCTTGTAATGCTTGGCGGTACTGGCGTGCCAGCACTGGTGCAGTACTGGCAAACCTCTGGCGGTCGAAAATGCCGGAGTTAATTTTAAAAATGACAAAAAAAATATTTAATTGTTTTAAATACCATCCATTTATCATCATACGACTGCATATCGTCCGAATATTATTTATAATTAAAAAAATATAATTTTCATACTATTTGTTTGATTTTAACAACCACTGTTTCTATAATCTAAAGATATAACAAAAAAGGTATTTGAAAAATAAATAATGATTGACTGCGAGTATTTTGTCACTACATGTTGGCAAATCTGAAAGAGAGCGGTCTCTTATATACTCGGTTGGAGAAGAAGCAAAATAGAAAATTTTCAATTTGGTATAAATACACTTTCTTAAAGTTGTGCTTCGATATGCAGTTACTAGGAAATCCGGAAACGTACCTAAAGATAAGTAATTCATAGTAATTAATTATAATTTCACGATAAAAGAAAGAAAACAAAGGAAATTTAAACCTACAAACTAAAAATAACGCCGAG
>NC_046658.1:63818218-63827361 GCF_010883055.1 Belonocnema kinseyi | reverse complement strand
CCCCCCCCCCTCTCCCAACCCTCCCTTATTAACTGGAGTTTTTGGTGGGACTGACGTTAGAACTACAATCTCCACCATAAGACGATTAGATACTTAACTCTGACATGATTTCGACTCAGAAAATAAACTTATTGGATAAAGGTGTTAGTTGGGCGTATAATCTAAACAATTAATAATACAAACTACAAAATAGCCTCGGAAAGGACTGGAACTTTTAATGACAAAAGGCATGCACACGGAAAATCTAAAGGTCATGTTTCAGACGACGAATGGAGACTGGATGTTTGGAATGCTAGGGGAGTAAATGATATCAAGGTAAAAGAATTGCGTGAAACTATGGACGAGCAAAGCAGCATCTCGGTGACCATGGTTTCGTGTCTCCCAGACTGCTGTGGGCTAGAATGAAAGCAGGAATCAGAAGACTATTTATTATAGCATGCTACGCGCCGGTTGATAGTGATCCTAGAGAAGTAAAAGACGCCTTCTGGGACACTTTAAATGACACAATAAACATCTGCGAACATGGGGAAAGAATAATTCTACTAGGAGACATGAACGGTTGGGTGGGCATCCAAAATCAGGATACAGAAAGAGTATTAGGTAATTTTTTGGGGATCCAAGAACAAACTATAACGGAGATAAACTAGTTGGACTATGCTTAGAAAGGGGTCTGTTTATTACAAATACTTGGTTTAGGCATAAAATGATAACCAATTATTGTCGGATAATAAATTATAATATTGAGGAATCATTTATCTTCAGAAAAATACTGTTCATTTATAAGAAAGTGGTTTTTGCTTAATATTTTTTCATAATAACTTTAAAAATTTTTAACTTCTTCAAACTTAATGGTTAACATTACTAAATAGTTTTTTCCGATGACTTCATGCAATTTTGGATCAATGTGAGTAATACAAAAAAATGGCATACTTGAAAACTGTTCCGCGGTATGCTGCCGCATAACGCCCGAGTGCGAGTGCGAGGATTCCCTCTACAACCGACTCTGTAACTCAATGAATTTCAATTTGTCCATTTTCTTATTAGGCATTTTTCATAGTAAAAAAGTCAAGCACTACTACATTGCTGAATAGAAGGCTGGTGACCTTCTCAGTGTACAACATCAACCAGCTATGACTCTTTAGGTTCCAGTTTTATCCATACACTCCGCGTCAATTATTTAAAGTTTTGTGGGACTGACATTATAACTTGATTCTCTACAGTCTACAGTTAGTTACAGTTACAGTCGCACTACGGCGACAAACTACCTAATTTGGACATAATTTCGACTTACTAAATAAATTTCTTACATAAAGGTGGTGGTTGGGCATACACTAAAAACAATGAATAATACAAGCAGTTAAATAGCCTTGAAATGGTCAGAAACTACGATTGACGAAAGGCATGCACACGGTAAAGGTAAAGTTCAAGTTTCAGACGATTAATGGAGACTGAGTGTTCGGAATGCTAGAGGGGTGAATGATTTTTAGGGTAAGAAAATTACGAGAAACTATGCGCGTAAGAAAGCTAGATATTGGATGTATTTCTGAAAAAATAAAAAGAGAGGCGAGACTAGAAACCCAGAAAATGACGTATTAAAAGGCGGACGTCAAATATGCTCAGGCGTAGATAGTAAATCACACGGTAGTCAAGGGGTTGGTTTGATTACAAATGAAAGAGAAAGACAGCATCTCGGAGATCATAATTTTGTATCACCCATAATGTTGTGGGTTTCAATGAAACTAGGAATTAGGAGGTTATTTATCAACGCGTGCTACGCTCTAGTTGACGGTGATCCGAGCATAGTAAAATACGCCTTCTGGTACACTTTATATGTTACAATAAGTGCTTGCGATTATGATGAAAGAATCATTCGGCTAGGAGATGTAAACGGATGGGTTGGCGTCTACAGTCAGGGTTTCGACAGGGTGTTGAGTTAATTTGGGGGTCGAAGAACAAATTATAACGGAAAAGGGTTAGTTAACTTACGCTTAGAAAATGGCTTGTTTATTAAAAAAATTTGGTTTAGGCATAAATTGATCCACATGAACACTTGGTGTGGAGGAGATATTCACAGTATAATCTGTTTCGTTATTATCATAAGGGGTTCCGAACGAAATTCTGATAATTATCTTCCAAGTTCCAAAATAAGCTAACAAAGAATAAAGATATAGAGGGCGCATCCAATATGATTCGGGATGTCATTTTTAAGAGTTCAACTGAAGTGTGCGGTACTGCGCTTGTAGGAAGAATGTCTGGTGATGCGCGGTGGAATGATGAAACCCAGACAGTCCCTCAAGAGACAGTGTCTCCAGAACGTGGGATTTTTCGGCACGAACCCGAGCTCTGCCGACTTCACGAATGATGATCTAGCTGTTACGCAAATTTATTCCGGTTTGAAAATCCCGATTTATTTTCAGAATGATTAGACTTATTGCAAAGAGGAAAATATAATTTACTATAAAATGTAAATATACATAGGAGACAAGATTTTTTCAATACTTATTTTAAATACTTATTTCCAATTCTTATTCGATAAAAAACGTATCAGATCCAATATTTACCAATACTTCCTTTCCATAAGGGATGGACTAATTAAATTTTGGGATAAAATGGAATTTTCAACAAAACAGTTTAATCTCCAACGAAACAAATTAATTTTGCAATAAAAAGATTAATTTTTAACCGAAAATGGAACAGTTTAATTTTCAGTTCAAAAAATATTCTTCTAAAAAGAGGAATTCTCAACAAAATACATGAATTTTGAACCACATAGTTAAATTTTCCACTAAAAAGATACATTTTTAACGGAAAATCATACAGTTACATTTTTAGTAAAAAAAAATGTTTTTTTTAACCAAAAAACAATAGAATTTTCAACAAAGCAGGTAAACGATGAACAACAAAACATAAATTTTTAACTAAAATAAATGAACTTTCGAGCAAGAAGAATAATTTTCTACTAATAATTTTCAACAGCAGCAAAATTTCAACAATACTGTTCAATTTTAGTCTTTCAAAATAAATATTAAAACTAAAAAAAAAGTATTTAACCAAAAATGAAATAGTTACATTTTAAAGTTTAAAAATCAATTTTGAACAAAAAAAAATTAATCGAATTTAAGATAGAATAATTCAATTATTAAACACTGAAGTGAATGCACAAACAGCAACAATAATATTATATTAAAAAGATCATTTTTTAACTTTATAGTTGAATTTTCCATTAAATAAGATGTTTTTGTAACCAAAAATTGAATTTTTACATTTGCAGTAAAAAAAACTAATAAAAAAATTAGCTTTAACCAAATATTCACATTTTAACCAAACAAATTAATTTGCATCAACCAAATTTTTTTATACTGAAAAGACAAAATTTCAACTAAAAGAATTTGATTTCAACTAAACAACAATGTATGTTCGAGCAAGGAAAGATATTTTTAAACATACGTGGGGGAAAAGGGACTTGAATAATAAAAATAATTAGTTCCGGGGGGGGGGGGGATTGAGCGCCCAAGCTACGCCACTGACCTAATTTAAGTATTCTAAGGTAATTATAAGGTAATTCGGGATTTTAAAACAGGAATAAATTCGAGGAGTAGCTAGATCGTCATATTCGTCATTAGTGAAGTCGGGAGAGCTCGGGATCGTGCTCGTGCATTTTCGGCTTTACATGAGGCTGGTCTTCGCAGTATGTAACAGAGCCGACTCACCGATACGCTACATTTGCATATGTTTCTCCCAGATGGGAAAGTGGTGGGGGCACTGTCAAGAAAAAAAAGCGGATAACAGAAAGTTAAACTACACAAGCCTTACCGATCAGTACTGTCGTGATTTGGAAGAACGCCGTAACTGCAAATCGCATAAGTCACCTGAAAGTAGTTAGCGGTGGGCGGCTCAAATCACAGCAGAGTAGAGAAATAGACTTGAAAATTATTACCGACTCAAAAAGAGGAAAGTAAAGCTACTAGTAAAAAAAAGTAAAAATCAAAACAGAATAAGAGGAAGAAATGCAGAACGACTTTGAAGGAAGCAAGAAACTGTCATATAAATGGACGTTGATCAATATGTTGAGAGATAAAATTATAGAGTAAGGCAGCATTCAAAATAGCAAGGGTGAAATGGTGTATGATACATGCGAGATTAGATTATTAGAAAGGCTTTTTAAAGGAAATATTGGGAGGTGAAGCTACAGGGCACCAAAACTGTGATATAGATGATCGAACATGATACATGAGAAAACATAATTGAGAAAAGCTTTACTTCTAAAGTTAGGGATATAATTAGGAACTTAAAAAATGGTAAGACTGTTGGTGTAGACGGTATTAGCGCTGAAATGCTTAAATACAGTGGCGACTAAAAATCTCACAGTTCCTGCGAATTGATAAAGTTATGTATCGAGATTAAAGAAGTTTCAGATGATGCGAAAAAAACGATTATCGTACCAATGTGCAAATGAAAAGAAGATGAAAGCATCTGCAATAATTATAAAGATATCAGCTCATTAAGTACCGCAAGTAAAATATATTCAGCAAAAATTATTCGTAGAATGATGAAAATAACAGAAGAAAAGATATGGGAAGTCAAAAGTGGATTTATGCCAGGATGATCATGTACGGATCAAATATGAAGCTTAAGAAAGATCTCAGAAAAAAGTTTGAAAGTAAGAAAAAAAATGTTCTGCGCATTTGTTGACCTAGAAAAAGCTTTTGGTAATGTGAATAGAAGTCAACTTTGGGAATTCAAGAGAGTCCGGAGTCAATGGAAATCTCCTACAAGCAATAAAAACTATATATACGAGTAACAATGCAAATTTGAGAGTCAAGAGGAAACTGAGTGACTGCTTCGATTTTATGAAAGGTGTTAGATAATTATGCCCTCATGGTTATTTATTATATTAATAAACAAGTGTCTAATAATGACCTTCTTCGGCGAAAAAGGGCCTGAGGCAGTGAGGGTACGTGGATTAACGTTCGTAGGTGATCAGGTTGTTATGTCAGAGTTAATCGAGGACTTGCAAAGAATATTTATCAAACTGAATACAAGCATAAGAAACATGGGCCTCAAAATTAACGCAAACAGAACAAAAATTATGATGTTTGAAGAAAAGGGTGATAAAACAATTTGCAACATTGTCTTCAATAATGATAGAATAGAACAAGTTGATAAGTACGTATAGCTTGGTAGCCTATTCACTAGTGACGGAAAGATAGATAGGGAGTTAGATATGCGTATAAATGAGAGTAAGAAGGTTATCGATAGAGCAGGGACCATTATTAGAAGTAAAAATATATAGAAGTAAAAATAATTTAAGTATAATCTATGCGCCAAACACTGATGGACAAAGTGAGTAATGTGATAATCCTGAAAGAATGTGTCGTAGAGGAGACACTAGTTCATAGGCGATTTGACGTATTAATTTTCTTTAAGTCTTATCACGATGAAGACAAAAAATGCACGTTGTATCAAAAAATGGTCTAACGTAAATTTGCAGATATTTTTGAGACAAGTAATTCTTCAGCTTGGAATTATTTTTATTTCTTACATGGAATTTTCGATTTTTAAATACAAAAAATTACGATGGATAAAACCAAAACTATTTGTCAAAGACTGCTGGTTAATGAACTTGTTCTTTCTTTTTAGACCTTAAAAAAGTTAACAGAAGCTTAATCCAATCTTTAGAAAGTTACCGCGTCTACAGGCTACAAACAGAAAGACATCAAACTCATTTTACATTCCCACTGGGATGAGAATATAAAAATCCCTCCTTTTGTGACAAGATATGCATAATTGGTTACCTTATCCGCAGGACTACTTTGGGTCTCAAGAGATACTTACACAAAATATGAAAATTGAAAGTGGAAAAAAGATTTCATCTAAATTGGAGAAATAAATAAAGATGAGGCAGAAATAAAGCTAAAAATTAAAAAGTATTTTTAATGGGGGTTTTGTAAAGTGATATTTTTGATTGGATGAGGAATGATGCATAGTCCCTAGGACTAAGCGTCCCTAATTAATAGGCACTTTAGAGCATCGCCTAGTAACAGCGCCAACGGATTTACAGTGGGTGTTTCACGGCTTTATTTTCGCAAAAACGTTTCAGGTTGGCATCTTCAGTAGAAGATAGGTAATCCTTAATAGCATAGGAAGAAAGGAGAGAGGGAAGAGAAGAAGAAATTATCCGAAGCAGACAAATGGCGAACGAACCGTGACGGTGGTCGAACCTGTCCGCAATGTAATGACTTTATGGCAGGTAGGTTTTACCATTCCTCACCCCATTGTGAATAGGAAGTCAGGAACCCTCTTTTGCTCCAATAGCAATAGCGCCTGCCAATAGGTGCTTATTATCATTTTCGAGGCGATCGGCTGGGAGTCAATGGTGACTGTTCCTATTGTGCTCTAGACTCAAGGGATCTTTTACAATTATTAGCGTCAAAATTGATCCTCATTGGTCATAAATGATCCTCATAATTGTGTTCTTCAGACAAAAGTAGCGCTTACATACTTTCTACAACATATATTTGTTTCTACTATTCTTATTAGTTTATGTTCTTATGATTTCTCATTTAGGGTAGTTATCGTTTTCTATGATTTAAAAAATTGAACTGTTTGTTACAATTAAATCTTTTCTTATTGTCAGTTTCTATGAATTACTTTTAAATGATTAAATTTTAATAAATCATGAATGATTTTTTTAAGGCAAAAATTCCCTGTAACTCTACAGTCTACTGTCTCAAATTTGGAAAATTAATGAATTATCTGCAAATACAGTTATTTTTTTAAAGGCTGCGTATGTACTTCTCGAAAAATTTACGATGCATGGAAAAGGGGATGGCCTAGTAATCTCGAAATTTCGGGCCAACCACACAAACTGTGGAAAAATATTTTACTACTCTACCAGAATTTCGGGAGGACGATTGACTTCCTTTGAAAAACGTTTTTATTATAAAAATATGGTTTAAACGATTTCAACCATACCAAAATTTAGTTTTAGCGACAATAAAGAAACCATTCAATTGCAAGAAACATGATTAAAATAAAAAATTCTGTAACTTGTAAAATGTTCTTTCTAAAAATTAGATATTTTATTTCAAAATACATCATTAGTATTATTATTTGGATATACACAGTTAGTGTAAGAATATTGAGTAAAAGTCTTAATTGTGAATTTTATTTATAGGTTACTGAGCAGTATGCTGATTAAAAAAATATTTTTCAGTTATCGTCCGAAATTGGGTGAGCATAGACGAAATATTTTCTGTGTGATTAAATAGACGTTTCTTTGTTTTAAAGTTAGTCTTTTCCAATAAAATTTATTAAAATATATTTTGACTTTTAGCTTGGTAATAAGAAATTCTTTGCTTGATTCAAAAATCTTACTTTTAATTTAAAGGTTTGTGTAAAAATTACACATTGACAGGGTAGGGATTTTAAGTTTAGTAGATTCACGTCGTTTAACTTAAGACTTAAGTTAATATGGTCTTAATAATAATTCAATTAAAATTGGCCACAATTCAAATTAGATGCAGGTGAATTTACTCGGGTCAAATTCAAATATACCTAGTAGAATTTAATTGAAGTTTACAGGAATTTATTTTATTTTTTTATTTTGGAACATGAATTGATTTGAATTGACTTGACTTGTAATTCACTCATGAATTCACATTTCAACCCAACGGTTCTATTACTTTCCCTAAAATTTATTAGTATTCATGAAGAACAAGTTACTTTTACTAAAAATTTAGTACACTTCGAGAGGATTAACTCGAATTTACTTGAATTTAGTGAAATTAACGTCAATTTTCTTTAATTTATTTAAATTAAGTTGAATATAATTGAAATAATTTAAATTTCTTTTAATTCAATTGGTTTACTTTTGATGAATTTCCCTATTTTTTATTTTACCCTTATTTTAAAGTTCTCTAATTCTAGACAATTTCCATAAAAATAATGATATTTGCATAAGAGTCGAGGATGTGAGAAACAGCAGATAAAACCTCTCATTTCAGGAAATTACGCTAAGAAAGAAAATTGTGCGACAGATGCTCGTTGCTCTGTACATCTCATTATAGTATGCAGTAGTGAGTAGAAAGACATATTCCATATAAATTCTCGGAGGCTTGTCCGCCCTTTCTTTAGTTTATTCTGAGGTAGAGGGAATTCGAGGCCTTGGAAATCGTCCTACTTAGTACCGAAACGCGGAAGCTGTGAAGAAGAGGATATTATATACGATTATACGCACCACAGTTAGGCGGGGGTTGCATGCGCATCAAGAGAAAGAGAGAAAGAGAAAAAGGACTAAAAAAAGAGAAAAAGAAGGGCAGCTTGCCGATATGCGGTCCTAACGGGATACTCGTTACCGCCCCAGCAATCTCTCAGGTTAGGGGTCGAAAAAACGAAGGTAAAAACTGCTAGGAAAAAGATTCGTGAGGGTACCCTCAACCCTTCCGCATACCAGCATAGTATGCAGGTTATTTATATTTTTGTATTTTTTTTTCTTCGGTTATACTGGTCCTGAATATATTTTGTGCACTTCATTATCTATATCTGTAGATTTACGGTTACATAAAAGTGAAAAAAAACTATCTTCAGATTTCAAATTTCATGTTTGTTTAGATGTTTTAATTTAGAACCAAAGTTTATCACAATTGTACATTAAGTGTATTGTTTTATCGGATAATAAAAATAAACATTCTCATTGCATGATTAACATTTTAGAGGATTGCTTAGAAAATAACTTTTTATACATCTATTATTTCATTAATCTTTTCTTTCATTCTTTTATTATCGTATCTTTGTACTGTCTTCGAATGTTGGCTTCGCAGACCTTCCCTAAAGAATTGTTCCTTAAACCAAAGATAATAAATCAATAAAGCATCCCGTCTGTTTTTCTCGCGTTATCAATTTATTCGTATCTGTAAATTTTTTTCTTTCTTCTTTGTTCTTACTCCTTTCCTTCTTTCCTTCTTCTACCTTCTATAATCCAAGATCCAACCACTAAAGGCCCTGCTCTTGCACCAGGTGTCTGAAAATTTGCCGGCTGTTTCCTTCTTAAACATTTCCTGCCCCCAGAGCCCGAGAACCAAAAAACAGGAAAGAAAGCGCCGCAGTTAGTCTCTTAGCTGTGTAGATTAATAAACAAACAA
>NC_046658.1:63814602-63818118 GCF_010883055.1 Belonocnema kinseyi | reverse complement strand
GACAACCGCAGGATTTCACCGGGAGCGGGTGCGAATCTGAAAAATTGCACCCACTCCCAGCGAAATCGCGATAAAATATAATATATATGTTTAGTATATTAAATTGAATTCGAATAAAATAGAGCACTGTAAAGGATTTAATATTGGTAGCCTTCATATATTAAAGAAAAATAATGTTATTTTAAAATTCTCTTTTGGAAATGTGGGAAACGACAGGTATGGATACTCGTATTTTGTGTGCTATAATATTAAAGAATATGGCATAAGGATTGACAAAATAACTTAAGGTTGGGCTAAAGCGATATCAGGATGGGGAAAAGTGATGCAAGGTTAGGATAAAATGGCATAACTTTGGGTTGAGGTGAAATAGTGTTGAAGCTCACCTGCATGTGTCTGAAAATAGCAAAAATAAAAAAATCTCTGGTGCTGAAAAGTTGTTACGATTTATTAAAAATAAAAATCTCGAATAACTTTTTAAAATAAAAACTAGACTCACGTTGTTGTTATGAGGTCGAAAATGTTTAAATATGAAAAATTAAACAATTTTCTCTATGGGTCCGAAAATTATGGTATTTTTTCTATGTCCCGTTTTTTATATTAAATCCTAATAAAAAATTTTAATTGTTTAAAAATGTAACTTTTGCTTGAGTTAGGATTTTTTCAATTCAACAAAATCACTCTAAGGAAACTGAAGATTGCCTCTTCAGTGCAAACTAAATATACACTGTAAAAAGAGATTTGTGCAAAATTACAAAGTTTCGGAAAATTACATATTATATCATTGTAAATATCACACACTTTACTGTGTGATTTTACAAAAGTATGTGAAATTACATCCTCTAGCGATGTAAATAAATGGACTCTCGAACAGCGTGTAATATTACACACTCGATAAAAATAAAATTACACATTCCCTCTTACGAACTTTACATTCAGAAGGAAAAATTTAGTCGCAGCGTGTAAAAATACCATGTGTCGGTAAAATCACTTTCCTGTGATTGAAAATTACATCGAGATTTTTAATTTGACCAAAGATCTTTAATTTTACCTTTGGCGGAAAATGTAAAATTTTTGATTTATAATCAATTGAAAATTTAGAATAACTAATCAAATAAGATGTGAATACGAAAGCGTCTCTCGTGTTCGTTGTTTATCGATGCCTTCATCCTTGAATTTTGGAGCATTTTTATTTTTAATGCGAGGAAATTGACAGCTATGTTTCACTTTTTTGACAGCTTTTACACAGAAATAGACCGAATTGGAGCTATTCCTATTTTGCCTTTTACATTTTCTGCTATTGGAACGGAATAAATGCGGTTATTCAAAACCCATATTTCATATTTTTGTTACGGAATATTTAAACATAAAAAAATACCCATGGTATCTTATGCGTTTTAGGTAAGTAGTAACGTGTCTGGCTTGTGTTTCTTCAATCTCCATGAAATTGTACGACGTTTGAGCTTTCAAGTGTTCGAAACTTGTCGCCCTGATCAATTTTATTTTATATTATTCGTTCACATAATGAATTTTACATTTTCGCATGTAAAATTATCGGCCGAATTGGAATATCACAACAGATTCGTAAAGTTACTCCGATACACGAGGGTCTTTTTATTTACACCCACCAGAGATGTAAAATTCAATAGACTTCTTTTACAGTATATGTTTCACATAATACTAAAATTTTCTTTTTATTTTAGGAATGTAATAAAAATTAAAGACGTAATTTTTGCACACAATAACTAAATTTTTTTAGCTGGATTTATGTAATGGTAGAATACATGGCGCTCATAAATAGTCTATTGCGGTTTGGAATAAAAATTAATAAAATGTTAAGCTTAGTATTTTGAGGAAGCGATGGAAAGAGAGGCAAAGTGTCTTACTTTACCCCCTCGCGTGGCCATTCACCAACGTCGGAATGAAATAAATAATGATTATTTTTAATAATATTTAAGTTCTAAAATAAATATATTTTTTTTAATTCAAGTTTGTTCTCAAGGTGCACCACAATAGTGTGCAGTACATTCTTCAATGATAAAGATTTACTTTAATGTGGCAATATGGAACATGGGACAATATGGCAGATGGAGTAATAAAGCAAACGAAATAATATGCCGTATGGAGTAATATGGAACATGGGATAATATGGCACATACAGGGATATTGCACAATTGTACAATCTTTTCGCAAAACATAGTTTACAGAATGTGGGTTTTTGTTTTTGGCTAGGGTAGCATATTTAGTACAGTATTGCACTATCTTTTCCAAAAACGCGATTTGAAAAATTTGGGCCTGTGCTTATGGCTATGGCAGTATATTTAGTACAACATTGTACAATCTTTTTTAAAACTATAGTAAAAAATGTTAGGCTCTTAGTTAAGGTAGTAGGGTCTTGACTCAAATATATAATTACAAAATGAGAATTTTAAAAATACTAAAAGGAAAAGACTTATAAAAAATGCCGGCAATAGACTGCACAATGGAAGGGAGTTTATAGTAGATATCAACGAGAAGAAAAATTGCTTCGGAAAACTTCCACGATATATTTATTAAAAGATATAAATTTCCACTAAAAACTTTTATTTATTTATTTTCGTTTTTTGAATAAAAATGCTCATTTATTTATCTTAGAGTTGAGGGCCTATATGCTTTGGTGTAATGCCCTGGATGGTGGCGCGAGAGGATCAGAAGGTGGCTTGGTGATAGCGCGAAGGATAGTATCGAACAATTTCAGGCACAGTGCACAGCGGTACAGCAAAATTGGTATCTTAATTCCTGATACAAGGACAGGTTGTATCCGAGAGTGTATGGAGGAGAAAATGTGTTATCTAAGAATACCATTCTAAAAGGTAATATCTGGGGATTCTACTTTAAAATATAGTGTCTGAGCATCTCACTCTAAGAGGTGGTACTTCAATTTCAGAGACGGCGGCAATGTCGAGATATTCTCACAATATAGAGAGATGTATGAAAAAAAATCCGCCCGCTTCGCGGGCACATTCTCAAAGCGCGCATCGCGCGCGGCTCGCTTCGCTCGTTAGTTTGAGCGCGCTTAGGGCGCGCAACTGTCTCGCGCTCCGCGCTCGGTCTTTGCATTACACTCCACATTTGTGCACAGACCACAATGCGCAATTTTCTATATTATATGTTAAAAACTATTATATCAAATGTCTATTGCCATTTTTTTGTGTACCTTGGTCTGGTACTAGTTATTCTGATATTGCAAAATAATGATCACATTTTATTTTTTCTGATCCTAATAGGGCCCTGCTGTAGTTGTTTAATCATTTTCCCTTTTCTTAATTGAAGCTAAACACTTTTTTTTTTAATTTGTCATTAAAGAAGGTTCTCAAAGTACCTACGGCCTTGATGATTACATTCTCATTGCGATAATCGCGCTTCGCGCTTAACATATAGGTTATACAGTCTGTCAAGTTAAAGCGTGGGTGGCTTTACTCGCAGTCGGTAAGGTGTATCGACATGATTTTGGTGTCAAAATATTAAGAAGAGCTCCCT
>NC_046658.1:63810206-63814502 GCF_010883055.1 Belonocnema kinseyi | reverse complement strand
TCCGACAAATTGGAAAAACTGATCGTGTCAATGTTTTCTCGCAATCCTTTACTAACTCTGCGAGAAGGAGCTGCGAAATTGAAGAAAAAGGGTCACGATACAAGATACAAGATGAGAATTGAAAGCAAACTGAATGTTAAATCAAAAAGCATGAAAGAGGGAGCTCTTCTTAATATTTTGACACCAAAATCATGTCGATACACCTTACCGACTGCGAGTAAAGCCACCCACGCTTTAACTTGACAGACTGTACAGGCTCTCATTTTTTTAAATTTGGGCTAATCAAGAAATTCGGCTAGAATAGTTTTGAAATACATTTGGTCTCTAGTGAAAATTTTGAATGAAATTTTTGGATCTAAAAAAAATTAAATTTTTCTATTTTTTGAAAATTTAAAAAATTTTGAAAAGTTTATAACTTTTATAATTTTCATCAAAATTAAAAATTTTATTTCGATAATTTACAAGTCTTTCACCTATCTATCAGAAACTTTGACAAACATTTTTATAATATCAAGAAAAAAAAATTTGAAAATTTTGAAATGCTATAATTTTTAAATTTTGGGCTAATCGAAAAAATCGGCTAAAAAAGTTTTAAAATATATTTGGTATCTAGTGAAAATTTTGAATGAGATTTTCGGATTTACGAAAAAAAAAATTTTTTATATTTTTTCAAAAATTTTCAAATTTTTGAAACGCATATAAGTTTTCTAATTTTTATCCAAATAAAAAATTTTATTTAGATAATTTGCAAGTCTTTTACCCATTTAAAAGAAAAATCCACAAAATTTTCTAAAATTTCAAAAAAAAAATTTCAAAATTTTGAAAATGCGCCCAATTTTTTAATTTTGGTTCGAAACATCTGATTAACGAACTTAGCCTTCATTTTGGGTAACTTCAGAAGTGTATCAAATGCGGACTCAATTGGATAAATCCTTCAAAATTTAGCGTTTCTACAATATTCAGGTAACCATACATACAGACATACATACATACAGACATACAGACATACAGACATACAGTCATACAGAAAGACAAACACCGATGAAATTTTATGATTTTCAGATTCTGCGAGTGCCGAAACGTAGAGATCCGTTAAAAACCAGAGATCGAAAATTTGGACGATTACATTACATTCTCAGAAATGAGAATGTAAAAAAGGAAAGAAAGAACTGCACGAAACGAGAGAAATAAGATTGTCCAATAGTTGAATTGCATTGACTCAGTGCTGGCTATACGTTACTAGATGTACTGAGCATGCGAAAAAAGCAGACCTTGTGCTAAGGAAGTGACAATAATTTGTCAGCGAGTCTAGCGTTCCGTGACATTGAATTATTGTCAATGGAGGTCTCACTTCCGTGGAGTGTGGACTTTCCTGCCGACCGGAGCAGAGATTGAACAATGAACTTGAACAATGATCTTCGACTTACACAATTGGATGCTTTTTTAAGGCGATTTATTCTTGGACTCGCGACCTTATCTTGAAGTATATACATACTGGTAAAAAAAATGGCAGAAAGAGAAAAACGTAAACGACCGTTTCTGCATCGCTTACCAGTCCTGGTGAAGTGAAGTGCAACAATGTTCCACTGATATAATTTCAAATTTATTGCTTTGATCTTTTCTAGAAAACAATTCTATTATTTTTGTTATTAATTTATTACACAGTAGAATACTGTGCTTTATGCTTGAACATATTGTTGGTGTTTTGGCAATAAACTCGTAATAAAATAATAAAAAATAGTCGTTTAGGATAGCAGTAATAACACCTTTTTTATTACCAGAATGTCCTCCGAATTAATTTACTTTCAATTTTTAAGGAAGCCTTTCGCAGCTGGAAAGAATATGTAGAATTCGTGACAGCACTGCGAAGGAATTTCCTTTCGAATCCTTAATATAAGAATCAAAATGCGAGGACATTCTAGGCTCAAAGGTTAATTACTCCTGGCCCGCTTTATTTTTCTTGATAAGATGTTACATCTTAAACAAAAATTTGGTCTTACGATGTGTTAGGGGTGAGTGAGCCCCCTGCCTTCCATCTACCTCAACTAATAACATTCGGGACTCACTGAAACATCTTGTATTATGCTAAAAACTGCATTCGTAACAAAGGATCTTCTTGATATATGAACTCGAAAAAATCAGGATGTTTTTCCAAACAAATATGGAATCTGTAACTCAAAATGCTGATGGATTTTTTCCAAAACTAAGTTCATCTAACGTCACAATGTCTATTCACAGATCGACTGTATAATGGAATCTAATTATTCTAGATTCCACTGAGTAAAGAAAAGTATTATTGTTTGACTTCATCAACTCTACTTTTAAGAACTAATCAGGAAAATACAGGAGTAGATTTATCTCGGGGTTTTCCAGTTTTCCTTTGTTCTACTCGCTAGAATATGATGCAAACGTAAATCCTGTTGGTAGACAGACCTCATTACTTATGGCGTCTAGAGGTTTTTGTGTCTATATGAATTGGAATTCAAGTAGGTATCTCAGTAGGCCGTAATACAGGAAAACTTTACGTCTGATCCGCTACCATTAGCTAAACCCTTCAATAGATCCTGGGCTAATCGCGAATGTCTAGACATTGGAATATGGACGATTAATGATACCACGGATTACTACCCTTTACTGATCAATGGAAAGTGTGTTCGCGAAACTGAATTCTACCATTTCTCGCTACAAATGACGCGTCTTGTTGGATTATCAAAATGCTCAATCAGTGACGTTCCCTTGCACATTCTCGATTGAGGAGTTTGAGGGGGATTGAGGGGTGTTCTTGAAATTCTGAATATAATAATAGCTGTCGCTTAAGTGCCGTACTTTTCATAATATTAACATATATTTTTTTCTCCTAATCCCGCAAGGAATAATAAAACTCTATGTTTAATAAGCCCACGTTAAAAGAAAAATTTCAATTTTTTAAAAAGGTATAGCAAAAAAACGTCAATTTATAATGTTTCTGAAAAAATCTGAAAATCAGATTCTGTTAGATTTACCGTACAAAAAAGTTTTTCTTTTTAAATTTTCTCTCACAAAATTTTCAGAATATTCTCTAATATTAATAAATCTACATGCATTTTTCAGCTGAAATATAAAATAACTATTATTCTAATAAACAACTTTCTCCTCTGAAGCGTTTCTGAATGTTTCAGAGAATATTATAAGTTGTTTTTAATTTTAAAATAGGATTCATAGTAATCCATCATTGCCGATAAAATGCAGAGAATGTAATACATTTGTTTTAATTCATGAAGAAGTTCAAGTAACTTAATGATTTCATTTCCTGAAAAGAAGACAAGAATGTTAGTATCTTTATCCTGCATTTTTTGGAGAAACGAAAAGGCGGTTCCTTTCTTCTTCTCTGAGGTATCTGTATCTATAGTAACCGATTTGTATTCAGAGGAGGTCGTTACTTATATCGCGAGTCAAATAAATTTATGTCCTTCCGTTCGACAATCCTCGATGCCAATCGCTGACACGCAGGACCTCTTCCCAGGGACTTTTTGAACAATGAGCCACTCATTTTAAAATCCTGCACCACAAAAAGGTGCTCTTAAAAGATTTTCTAGTAGATACGATCAGGTGACAGATTGACTTTCGAAGAAATGGCATCAACTTTTCTCTTGCAGCAAAAAAATAGGAATCGCAGATACTAGAAAGGTAACTGGGAAGAAATCAACGTCAGTGAAACAAAGAAATCGTACTTTATGGCCAGTACAGCTATGAAATAGTCCACTTCTGTGGAAAATCTCCAAATCTCCATAAATGGAAAGAATAGAATCGTTAGCGCCTGTCAATTTAAAGAACTTATATCTGATTTTTATAGTTAAAATATAATTTATATTTGCTTGCAGAAAGTAACGGTTTGATTTCTGACCACTGTCTTATTGATACTTTTTAATAATGAGCTTGTAGATTACCAATTTAATCAATAAATTTCTCAAAACGTTATCAGAAATACTAATGAGCCGCAATTTATGATTTATGAAAGTAATAAGGTTACTATACAAAATATCAAACCATATTGGAACGAAGTACATAATCTGGGCAGTGGTATAGAAGTCGTCGCTTAGATACTACAGTAATAAGTATGGAAAATTAGAGTTTAGACGGTCCCATACTTCATGTATATTTGAAAGAAGTATACTAAATGTATAGCGCAAAAATAGCTGAAGAATAGTAAAGTTGATTGAAGTATACACGGTGCATTTCAACCAAAGGTAAGTATGATAAAAAAATCAACAAAAACATCTGGCTACGGTATTTTATTTGTATGCCGTTCATTTGTAT
>NC_046658.1:63761936-63810106 GCF_010883055.1 Belonocnema kinseyi | reverse complement strand
GCCATAATAAAACTTATCCATAAAAATTGCTTTGGATTAAATTTAGGAAGTTTGTATTGATTTAAGCAAAAATCCAAGTTTTCTACAAAAATGATAATCAGATTAAAAAAGGATCGATCCCCCGCATTTCCTTTTTACACCTTGTGCTCTTACTTCCGGTTATATAACCCAGGCACGTGCCGAAGGCATCCCCTCTAGTCTTTCCTTTCTTCCGCAGTCGCCCTCTCAATTTTTTTCTATCAAAGGTCCAATGTTGTGTACTTACTCGCATGCCTCTACAAAGGTTTCCAGATTTTGGGAAGCTTTTTTTTTACTAGAAGCACATGTAAAAAACTTACAGCTTGTGGAAAAATGTACAAACAAAGTGTTTTTCATATGAACGTACGTTTGGCACGTGACGAAAAATACAGGAAATGAAGCATCTTGCACTATGCATCCTGGGCGGTTATAGATATCAGTGGATCTACCCCTAAAACTATTAGCTAAATTTTTTAGGATGATATCTGATAGATCAAATGTTGACCAGCTGAGTGAATCCCTTTTTTATATTGGAGGCTGCACTGTAGAAATATGCATGGAAAATCCGTTATGCAATATTTTAGGATGACTTGAGTGGGTTTTTTTCTGAAAGCTAAGTATAGTCTGGAAATGTTAAAATTAAATGACTTTCCTTTTAATATAATTCTAGAATTTCGTTTTTTTCTAAAGAAATTAAAAATATTATACCATTGTACGTCAACATTGATTTTTTATTGTTTAAAAGCAAAAAATAATTAATTGGATTGAACTTAAAACACTATATTAATGAATAAATGAATGTTTGAATGAAGTGAAATTATTTAGAAATTTTTATTTTATGATAATATTGTTTTAAATTATGTTTTTAGATCTACAGGTATACCGGAAATACTTGAAGACATAAAAATTAAAACTGGAGAAGGTCCAAAACTTAAATTCAACAGGATAAACAAAAAGTTTTAAATATTAATTTTTAAATATTTATTATTCTTAAATATCTCAAATATTTTTCGATAAATAGTGTCCTAAATAAATAAAAATTGTTAAGGTAAGAATCTTGAAAAATTGTTTCGTATCAAGTTGTCATTCTCATTTCTTCATTTTATTCTGACTCGCCGAATTTCGCTCAGCCTACTAGGCCTTATCAGTTTTCCGGGTCTCACCGAAAATATTTGTTCTGCAGCTTACTGAATTTCAGTGAACCTACAGGCACAGAGTTTTTTTTCAAACAAGAATTCTTGTGCACTTATAGTAAATTGCGCAACAACCTTATTAGACTAAAAAATCATTTTAGGTTTCAAGAAAATGGAGATAGAAAGAAAATTTTTTTCCTGAGGCATAAGTTTTTTTAACATTGAATGATGATTAAAAATTCAATTGGTAATTTAATAAAAAAAACAAAATCCTCTTCGATGAAGGTGAAGGAAAATTTTTCGTTTCATATGAGATAAGCATGTATGTTTTCTTAACTTTGCACGAATTTTCATTTTTACTTAGAAGAACCAAAGTACATGTAAGATTATTAAGTTGCAGATAATTGTAAAAAGGTCTCAGAAAGCTTACAATGCATATTTACCATTTTTAAACCACATTCTTCCAATTATGCATAAAAATCCATAAATCAAGATTTTCATTAATATAAATAAAAAAATAATTAAGAAACCTGGAAATCAGTTCATTCAGATCAAGGAAAGTAGGTACGAGTAGTATAAAGAAAAAAGGTAACAAATGAAGTGCTTAATCGTATCTGACTCAAAAACTCGCTCCACTTGTTTGTAGTATAGAAAAAGCCGTTCGCTTGAATGAAAGTTTCTCATATTCAACAATCATCGAAACTTTTCATTAATATTTAAAAGGTAGAAGGATTTTTTCGAAATATTATTTTTTGACACCATAATAAAATGTTATAATTAAAATTTAATTTACAATTTCTTTCAAATTTTAACGTATATATAATTTTTTAAACATTCTAGTATTTATATTTATTAAAAATAATGTTATTTAATAAAAAATATTTTTCTTATTTTTCGGGATTTTAGCAAAAAATGTCTGTTTTAAATGATACCGCGATTTCAAATTCTTATCCTCTCGGAATAGACTAATGTTTATGGAACCAAAACTTTCTAATCTAATTCGGAATCATTATATCTCAGGAGTAAGGTTGTTATTCCGCGCAAAATCCAAATCTCGATTTTTAATCACTATCCCATGCCGAATTTAAAAACCAATGAAATTTCAATCTCTAAATTCTCGCTCGGTTCTCCAGTTACCCACTCATTACATTAAACTTTCTTTACTCGTATTAAGAAACTTAATATCTCAGAGGTATGTTTCTATTTCCATTTTAAACTCAAAATTTAATTTTGTATCATAATCCACACTTGAGTCTGCTCAACTTTAGGTTCGTGAAGTGGATCAAGGCTGATAAAATGTAATATAAAACAAGATTATACAATCTTCTTAAATCTTCTATCAAGTCAATTGACTTTACAATTTTGATAACGATTTAGAGGATCAAATCCCTTTACTATAAGATTAAGATATTTTACTTCCTGTTTACGTCGTCGTCAATTCTTGAAAGGTATATCGCCAAATCTAAGGTACTGTTTACTATTGTTTATTGAGCAAACCCCAATAAATTCAGAAAATGCTGAATGATTTTGTGAGTAGCATTAATTTCAAAAATTCTATAAATACTTTATTTTTATGTATTCAATTTGGAATATCCGAAAATCGTTTACATTTTTTAAAACCTTTGGGAAAACTCCGAAATATTTGAAAAACTTCAAATTCTTAAGATCTCTCAATTCTTATGGATACATTCTGAGAAATCGCATTCACATATTATCAAATCCCGTAAAGTTACATGGATTCTCATGATATTTCTTGAAATTCTTAGAAAATTTTCTAATTTCTTGTAACTTCCTTGGAGTCTTTGAAAATGTCATAATATATCAAAAATTCTTTGAAATTGATTGAAGTCTATTAAAATTCTTTCAAATGTTGTAAAATCTCTTGAAAACTTTGAAAATATTTTGAAATATTAAAAATTTAAGATATTTTTAAAGTTTCTAAAGCCTTGAAATCGTGTAAGAAAATTCATTGAAATTTTGTAGTAAAATATTATAAAATCTCGTGAAATTCCTTAAATTTACATGAAATCTGATGAACTTCCTTTAAATTTATTTAAATGCTTTGAAATATATTAAGTCCTATGAAATCCTTTGAGAAAAAATACAATTGAATACTAATTACTAGATTGAGAGACTTCAAAATCCTTGAATTTCTAAAATGTTCGTAAATATCATCAAATCCATTACAATCCCTTAGAAATTTTTTAAATTATTTAAAAATATGCTAAAACTCATAATTTTTGGAAATTGTTTTGGAAATTCTTTGAAACCGCATGGAAATGTTTTAAACCCACTCAAAATCATTTAAATTCTTAGAAATTCCTTCAAATTCTTTAATTCTTATAGGAGCTTTTCAAATTCTTGAAAATTTGTTTAAAGCTTTTGCAAATTCCTTGGAATTTTTTTAAATTCCCTAAGATCTTTAAAATTCTTTGAAATCTCCTGAAACGTCTTTAAATTTTTAAAATCAATTGAAAATTCTTGGAATATTTTAAAATAGCTTAAAATCTTAAAAACCCTTACAATTATTTGGAAATTCCTTGAAATATTTTTAAATCTCTTCAAATCTTTGAAAATTCAAAAAAAAAAACTATGTATTTATAGATATTATTTTACAGAATGATGGAAGAAATCAAAATATGAAGTCAATTAAACTGAAATGAATTATTTATAACATTATCACAATCATTTATTGTGTAATATGAAACTTTAAAGTTTCATACATGCATCTCCTATAATGTTTATTTTCTAAAATATTACGTAAGGCGTTTTTCCAAAAGTAAAGTGTGGCCGTTGTCGTTGCTAAAAAATATAACGCGTTACCTTGGCATTAATTTTTTAAACACGGATATAGATAAAAAAGAGTTTTACATTACGATTCTGTAAACTGCTTCTATTTTACGCTATTAATTATTTAAATAATGAAATCTACATAGAACTTCCTTTTCTTTTAATGAAACTAGTTTTTCTTTTAAAGTTCGCCTCAGGGAATGGATCTTGCTATGCCAAACGATAGTAAAAGCACTGTGAGAAAATCAGGCAATATATATTTTTCCGATCCAGAAAAAAGTTTATGATAAGTCCTTTTTTTATGACCGTAGAATTTTATTTTTCTGAAAACATAATCTTAGAATTTTTCTCGTAAATAATGCAAGATATTATAAAAGAGCAAGAGGCATTTTTTAGAACCTTTCTTGATGTGCAAACTTTTTTGCATCTTTTGATGTTTCTGAGAAAAATCCGGACATTTAATTTTATAAAATAGAAATTATACACTGTCCACAAAAAAGATTTAGTCCACATAAGACTTACAGGATATCTTACGTTTTCAAAAAAACAGTCGCCTTCTTGTTGAATATAACAGTGTTTAAAATTTACGAAGGATTTTAAAACATAACAGTAAAATCCACAAAAACTTTAGTCAGGTAAAAATCCATAGAATTTTTAAGAAAAAGTTTGTAATATATTGAAAAATAGACGTTGAAATTAAAATCTGCGTAACCTCATGGACATTTTTTTGCATCGTAAGTATGCGTGCCACTAAATTTCCATTTATTTACACAAAAATAAGTTTAAACGTCTTCGCTTGTTTTTTTAGTGAGCATTAATTAAACGATTAGAAATAGTTCAACGGTTGGAAAATAATTTTTTAATAATTAATTAAATTTTTTCTTTCTTTCAAGCTGTTTTTTCTAATGTTCAAAAATACTTTTCCACCGGATTTCAATTTTTTTAGTAAAATATATATTTTCTCACTTTATGCCAATGTTCATGTAAACAAAAAATTATGGTTGTAATCCAATATACAGAGATATATTGTTATAATGAAAATATGCCTTCTGATTCCTTATCATTACATATGGGCAGTCGTCATTTTCTCCACGGCTACCTGCGTACCCTTCCCCTTCCAGTGTGCATCGAGACTACCCCTCACTGGATTCGAAGTTGCTCCAGGTCCTCGATGCGATGTCCCCTGTGAAGATATACCCTTTATCTTCCAACTTATATCTATTTCTGTATGAAGTATATCAGTATGTCCAAGAAAATCATTGAAATATTGAAAATTAGATTAATTCCAATCTAATAAAGTATAAATATAATATATGAACGTGTTTCTGGACGATAAATGATACAATTTTCCACTGTTTAAGTTATAGTGGATTATTAATTGTTTCAAGTTCACAAAAGTAAGTGTTTGAACAAGTTATTATTATTATCATTATTCTCATTTATAAAAATATTATCTTGCAATAATTCTCGTATGTTGCAGTTTCTTAGAAATTGTTGATGTACGTTGTTCGCTTTAGGGTCAGGTGAATTGATATCAATTAAGTTGTTTCACACGTTTCGGCCCACAGTCGTGGCCCTCGTCAGTGAGTTTTAATCAATCTTTGAAAAGTACAATTTTCAACAGCTTTACCAACGAAAAAAAACAATAGAAAATTCATTTTGACTCACTTCCTTAACTCAATGGGGAGCTTATGAAAATTCAATATTCTAATTGAAATTGTTGATAATGTACCTATATTAACGATTATATTCTCAAACTCGTCAAAATGCCAGGGATTTCGACGGTCTATTACAATTTCTAATCAACGTATAGACGTGAAAATGGCGACGAAATGGGTAATTTGAAAGAGAAAGGCATTATCAGAGGATTATATTTATGGGCGACATAACATCGAAGGCCTGAAGCAACTTCGAATCCAGTGGAGGAAAAGACGATCGCCCATACATATAATGCAGTATAAATAACCTGAAAAAAGTTTTGTTAAGTAACGTACAATAACTTGCAAAAGTTGTTACGTAATTTATGGATTGCCTCTAATTCGAAAGGATAATTGTAAATTATCCTAAATCTCTGAAAGCTCACTGAAGGAGGAAGAAGTTATACGTGAGAAGAATCACAATATAAGGTAAGTATTCCTGAAGAAGAGGGAAGAGATTCGGAATAAACAAAGAATCGTGAGAACCGCTTATTAGACGAGAAAATGACTTGTGGTCTGGGATGGTTTTTCTGAGGGATGTGTCGAAAGCAGGAACTCTATGTTAGATCAGCATAGGAATGGTTCGTTCTTGGATGAAAAGAGGTTGGTTGAATATGCTTTTCTATTTTATATACTATACTGGCAGGTCAAGAAGAATTTATTGCTAATTCAAGACGCACTAAATAGCGATTAGAGAAGCTTCAATCTTCCAGCTAGCTGCAATGTGGCTCGTTTACACGCCACTTGCGGAAGTCCGAGTTTCCCACCTCACAGAAAACACATAGTGTGGTCTACATTAGACGCTCATGCCTTACCTTTCGTGGGACTTTCTTGCCAATTAACCACTTTACAATCGTGCTCACACATTTTTATTCACATTTTCCCTCATAGCTCGCAGTGAAAATATAGAAATCTTGAATCAAGACAAATTTCCTTGATTCGAAGAAGCGATTTTTCTACTAAATACAAATAAAGTATTTTAATTAGTGTGCAGTCATATTTTTTACAAAAAATATGTATAATTTTGTACACGTTTTTCATACAGCAAATTGCAAGTATTACAAATACAATTACAAATTAAATACAATGTAACAGGGACAGGAACTTGAACCCACGCCGGTGAGTCTTACATAGTAAAGGAGTGCGTTATTGATTAGTCAATGAGACCCCCTTGTTGTCTATATCTTTTGATATGATTAACTCAAACCTGAATTCTCAAGAAAAAAGAGCGATTAAAAACTTTTTTATTGTCGAAAACGACGCAAGGTATAAATATAATGTTTATTTTGTATACTTTAAATTTTTTCTCCAAAAAACTGAAAAAATCGGCTGAAGCAGTAGTTATTTAAACAAACTAAAACATTTAATTTTTAAAAACATTTGATTATATTAGAGTAAGAATGATAATAACATATTACATGAGATTCTTAAGGATATTCAACAGTTATCTTGAGTTCAACAATAAGTATAGTTAAAAATTATTGATAAAATCGAGGAAAATATTTGGAAGAGAATTGAAGGCATATACCAAAGAAATTTAAGTTGCAATTCTTATTTAATCGTAATGTTTCAGGTCTCACTTTATTCCTTGAAAGATTCTCTATTTATCTGTTTTCCACGTGTTTATTATTAAAAATTTGATTTTAGAAAAATATTGTTTATAGTAATAACAATATTGTATAATTTAGCAATAAAATTTATTAAATTAAAAACTACCCAGGAGGTTTGTAGAGTATCTTTCAAGAAATAAGATGAGCCCTACCATATTAGGATTAAATAAGAATTGCAAATTAAATTAAGGAGAAAGCAAAAACATAAAAGTCTTTTTTAAACTTAGTTAAGATGAAGTATGAAAATATTTTCCTTAATTTTATTAATAATTTTTAAAAAATTCTTATCTTTTTGCTTGAAATAACTAGTGGACACCGTTAGGGTTCCTGAACTTCAAAGTGAAGAAAAAATGGGTTTTCTCTCTAAAATCAAAAAAACATATTTTTGGATTAAAATCAGTTCTAAAAGTAGCTGGTAGTGAACGATTTTTTCTCGTATTTCTTCCTAAAATACTTTTTATAGATAAGAAATCATTGGAATGTTCTGGCTTTGCTAAAATGATTTTTATTTTACAAATTAAAATAAGGAAGCATTATAAAAATGAAGATAAATTTTTAAATATTTTTTGAAGGTTTAAGCAAGACACATATTTTTCTGTTCAGAATGCTTCCTAATTTTAATAACTTTAGAATCAACAATAGGAATTCACGTTAATAAAAATCATTTTAAATATGATATAGTACGATATATAGTTCCAAAGACATTATATTTTCTCAATTTTAGAGATAAAACCCAATATTTGTCCGCAATAAAGTACGGAATCCACAAAAATCTTATTGGGCATGTCCTTTACATTAGCACTGAACTACCAGAACAAATAGTTTCATCAATGAAATGTTGTTCCTTTCAAATTAATTTTATTTTAGTAGATTTTTAATAAGTCGTTTGGAAAAATGTTCCAAAATACATCAAATAAAAATCCGGTAAAGAAATTATTTCAAATATTTTACGAAGGAAAACCATTTTGAACTATAGATTACTATTCATATCTTGAGTCGTTTTCAACAAAAGTGAGATTTTTCATAGTTCAAAACCAAAAAATCGTTTTTCTCAAAAAAACAAAGTTCCATTTTTTTCATTCTTGACTCAAAATAATCGGGTGGCATCCCTGAAACATGCACAAAGGTAAAACTACATGAGCAACTTTTGTTTGGTCGAGCTTAATCCAGGATAGCTGTGAAATGTTTTTTTGCCAACATGACATGTAACTGAGTTTTTAATAAATAAATATCCATTTTAACTCAATAAATAACCGCTTGCCCTAACAAAATATTTCCTTCGCTGTAAGATATGAATTCATTGAGCTAAAAAATATTTCTTTTATATGATAATGAGTTTCAAAGAAACGAGGTTCTAACCAAATTTGCTTAAATTTACATATATATTACCAAAAAAATATTTGCTTTTAAATAATATATAGTTAGCTTGAATGAAAAAATTCCTTGAACCAAATATAAATGAATATTTCTTAAGACCAAGGGTGTTTCTTGCACTTTTTTCTACACTTGCAGATTTAAAGAAATGTAGATTGCTAAAAAGATCGATGTGAATCGAAAGATTTCAATCTGAAAACATTTAAGTTCAGTGCTCTGCCGATATCTCAAACATTTGCTCATCTGTCACTGATCACTGCTTCCTTGCGTTTACGGTTTACATTCATCTTGATCAGCGAGACAAATGATGTATCACCTTTGTTGTAATGAGTATTAACTTGTTGCTCAATACTATAACTTATAATATAATAAATTTGCCATCCTCAAGATTCTCATCTTATATTTATGTAACAAATGGAGATTTTTTATCGTTATTAATCTTGCCTGCACTTGGTAATTTGTAGGTTTCTATATGTATAAATGCTATCGTTCGTTAATTATATCTTGATGGCATAAGAATATTATGAATGGAATCCTTCGTACTAATTGTAAACAAATTCCAGGAAAATGTTGGCGAAATCTCTGACAAAGTTAGCGAATAAAATAACAGAAAAAGAGAATTTTTTTCTTGCAAACATAATTTAATTATAGCTCAAAGAGTAGCTCCAAGCTACAAAGAACTTCTACTAATAAATTATCGAAGACATTGACGCGAGGAATAGTAAATGATCAATAAATCAGTAATATTGTTCATTATTATTTATTAACCAATAACAAGAAGTGAAAATTATTTTTAGATAGTTTTGTAGGGAAATTAATGTTTATAAATTTCCAAGAATTAATCTCACTTGTGAAATACAATTATTAAATCTTGTATTGTAATCGTTTATTGTACAATTTGAAAAGTGATAGATACACTGCCATGCAAAGTTTTAGGCCACCTCTATTTATGACTGAATAAATTCGCTTAATTTTAATTATACTAGAGATAAACAATTTTTTCTTTGAAAGGTTGATTGTTTTCAAATTTCTGTATGAAATAAGCCCAGGGTGAAGCCAATTCGTCTAGTCCACAGAAAATCGCCGATCCTCCAATGTACACCGAAATCGGTGTTCAATAGAGTTGCAACAAATTTGAACCACACGTGAAGTTTCGTCTACAAACTGTAAGTTACCTGTCAAGATCATTTTGGCGGTCGTTATTTGAGTGAAACAGATGTTAATAAGCAGGTAAGTTATAATTATAATTACCTAACTTTTTATTTCCTCTCATTTACCAGCGACTAAATAGTCTTGAAATAAAAATAGTACTTGGCGTGATGTAATATCCAAATGTTACGTTAGTCAAAACCTATCTGACATTCAAACCACAAAAGCCGGGATGTACAAACTAAGTCGTGACCGTCTGCATCGAAATTGATGCCTGGTCGTTCGAACAAATTTCCACTAGATTTTCTGTGGAAGTTTAAAGGTATCTTAGATATCTAATCTTGCTGTGGATAGTGTCATACATAAAAGATAAGGTAAATACAATTCTATAATAAAAACAGAAATTTGTTTTTCGCGATGAGTAGGGATGTAAATTTGCATGAAATTTTAGCCTGATGAAAAGTTTTATGAAACATTGCGAGTTTTGTGAAACATTGCAAGTTTCGTGAAACATTGCAATGTTTCAAATATAGCGGCGGGAACATTCAAACTGATAAGATAAAAGCCTATTAGGTATTTTCACTTCAATAAACAGCTGACTTCACTTCGTAGATTTCTGAGGGGAAAATAAGGGACCAAATGTATGGGATTCAGTTCATTTTTGCCCTATTTTGCTAACATCTTCGTAAAAGGTAATTTTTTCTATATAAGCGTAGTTAAAAAATAGTTTTTAGTTTTTAATTACTATTTAATGAAATAATAAAATAATAATAACGATGATCAATTACAAATATATTATAGAAATAAAGTTTTGATCCATTGTTCCCCCTTAGCTCTTAACAAAGTGAAGTTAGCTGATGGTTGAAATGAAAATACCTTATTGAGGCTTTCATATCCCAACTTTTTCCTGCCGGCTGATTTGATTTATTTTTCCGGTTTGTACTGTGGACCAATGATGCCAATGTTGGCACCCTGAGCTACTGCGCTTGAGTTAGGGCTGACCACTCATTGGCCGCACTTGGCGCACGATTCAAAAGTACATTAAAAAACAATTCTTGTAACTTAAGTAAATAATTATTAAAATATCCACAAGGATTTATATAAATTGTGTAACTTTGATTTCAGGCAAAAAAATACAACACATATATTATATTAATAACAGTTTATTTTCAGTGAATTCCAAATAACAAATTATATAATACAAAACTTTCAATTTAAAAAAAAATTTCTTGGAAAAGTGATTTAAAATAATTATTTATAAGTTTTAAATATTTTGTATGTATTTTTCTGGGAATTCATATAATTATATAACCTATAAATACATAAATTATCACGACTGCATTGTAGTTATGCTTTCTTTTCTTTTTTAATTCAAGCGTCGTTTTGTTACGTTTCAATCGAAAAGAACAATCTGGAGTTTTTTTATAATTATTCAAATATTATCACTATTATATTCTGTAATTAGCTTCTATACATCAAGCTGCTGAAATATCATATGGTATTTAAAAAAATGTATCTATTAACAAATATTGTGAGAAATATTGGTCAGTTTTTCAAATTCAATGAAAATAAACTGTTATTCATCAAATATATGTGTTATAAATTTTTTTCTTGTCTGAAATCAAAAGTTACACAATTTGTATACATTCATGTGTATATTTTAATAATTATTTATTTAAATTACAAGAATTGTTTTTCAATGTAATTTTGAATCGCGCTTCAAAGGGTAGACAACCAGAGCTCAGCCCTAACGCACGCATGAATGGAAATTATTATCATTTTATTATTGCATTAAATAGTCCCTAAAAAAGAACTTTTTTTCAATTGCACTTATACAGAAAAATTACTTTCTACGAAGATATTAGAAAAATAGAGCAAAAATTACCCGATTCCCATGCATTTGGTCAATTGTAATCCCCTCAATATTCAACGAAGTGAAGTGAGCTAGTGATTGGAGTGAAAATACCTTATTGTATATGTAGACGGTCATGACTTTTTCTATACCTACCGGCTTTAGTTTAAATGTCAACGGGCATGACTAACCTAACTTTTGGAAGTTGCATTAGGAATTTATAATTAAGTGACTGGCACGCCCTATTAAATGAAAGAAATTTGAAAATTAGGTAAATATTGTTTCAATTGATTTCCTTATTAAAAATTATTTAGGCTAATATCGCAAAGCGAATAGTTGCTTTGACAGGTATTCAGGTGGCTGACAGCGCGGTGCAGAACTCCACAACTCTGCATGAGCCAAAATTCAGTCTCCAAATGACACTTTCTCCTAGATGCCCATTTGAGACTTGAAAACTCTCTCAAATGATCATTGGGAGCCCAATGAAATTTGAGCTGCAACAAATTTAACACCAGCGTTTTTCTGTGTTTTTAAGTGGATATTAAAAATCAGAATAAAAGTTAAATGAATATATATTTGGTGAAATTACATGGAAACTTGATGATTATATGTTTTTTATATATTTTACAAAAATGTTCTTGTTACCAAAATTAATATTGCAATTTTTCCAATTTTTTGTTACAACTTCCAGTTCTTGCAATTCATAAAGAAAGTTTCTACGATTTATACTCATAAGCTGTTGTGATACGGTGAAAAAGCTTAAAAATAAGCCTAAGAATATTGAAAAATGTTGACTATTTTGGAAGTTATCGAAAATTTAAGAAAACATTGAAATTTACACTATTTTTGCAATATCTACTTAAAAACTAGACAAATTGGCTTCATCCTGGGCTTATTTTATACAGAAATTCAAAAACAATTAACCTTTTACAGAGAATTTTTTAAGCTTTAATATAATTAAAATTAAGAGAATTTATTCTATCATAAAAAAAGAGGTGGACTAAAACTTTTGCACGGCGGTGTATAAACTTTGTCTGTACTGGAAGGTAAAGTTTTGTTCTATATATTGGCTTTAGTCTATTAAGCCTTTTCTTTTAATGGCACAATTAAGTGAGTCTGCAGAAACCTCTAAGGAAAATCCTTGCGGTCACGCGGTCAGGAGGCTCAAATTTTAAGCGGATTATCGCCCGGTCAGAGACCATGAGTGGAGTCTTTGAAAAGACCGTTTGAATTGTCCAGTTTCTCAGTTCAAGAATAACTTCCTGCTTTAAGTCATACAATTTTACAGCTTCTTTTTCCCGAGTGTGTACTTGTTTGCCTTTTTGGTAAACGAAGAGATTTAAAAATACCCTTCTTTTTATCTTGCGAAAATTGTGTATTTCCAGAGTATAATATACTTTTACTATACAGTTTTAAAGCTCAGGTTGTTATACATTTTAAAAGAGTATTATATCGAAAAAGAATAATATAAAATGGATTTTTATGTCCAGTGTTACATTACGAGAAAATATCTGTGCACATTTCGGAAGTATAGAAATAAATAAAATAGGAATTTTAATATACGAGTTTTTAAATTTTTTAACCTTCTTCGAATAATAAGAAAATAAAAAGGTGAAGGTTGTTTGTATTTTTATATTTTTAGAATAATATCATTTTATTTATCTGAGTTGGTCCCAAAAGATGATGAGAGACATCTAGAATTGGTAACGATTTTAGAATCTGGAAGAGGCATAATTAGTCATCATTTTGCAAAAGCTTTTATTTGAGTTCTGTAGGTAAGCTTGTCAGGTGAGTATCTTCCGGGTTGGTATATATCTTACCAGGTAAACCAGGTTTGTAGAATAGTCTAGAGTCTCCATCTCGCGGGGGAAAATGGAAAACTTTTCGCCGAATAGTAGTTAGTAAGTATTATCACTCAACTGTCTTCCAAACTTCCACTTTTTATCGACAAATGATATTGTTCATGATTTATTTAAAATAATTCGGAATTATGCTACTGTTTAAAAAAAAAATAAGATGAATCATCAATTAGGGGAAAGTCGTCTGCGAAAGAATGAAACAAGTAGTTTCCTTTACATTATTTTCTTACATAAAATTAATCTTGTTTGGTTCAATTTAAAAATGCCATTTATAATGTAAAAATAAATGCAGAAGAAAAAAACAATATAGTAATTGCCAAAAAGTTTAGTTTTTTAAGTCCAAGTCATTTTCTATTTGTCATTTGAATAGTATCTTTTTATAAAATTATCTCATTAAAGTACTTAAATATAAAAGCACAATTTAGTAAATTTTCGAAACTTTAGACGACTTTTAGAAAATGTAAATAAAAAAGTACGTAAAATGGCATGTCATGCACCTGTCCCAAACCACAAATTAAAAATGAAAAAATGCTAAATAATATTAATATCATTCTTTAAAAAGCCGATTAATTTTTCCATTATTTTTACATTTTTGAACTCAATTTATTTAGTCAAAAATGTAAAAAAGAACAGTAGAGTATAATACTCTTGAGTTTAGGATCTGAAAAATCATTTCAAAGTCGGCCCCAAAGGCTTTTGTCTTGTCACGCTGCAATGCTATTTTCGGTTGAAACTTGAAAATAATTATTCGAAATATTCATAATGGGGGCTAAAAGTGTTAACTTCATACTAACCAAGTTTTTAGTATAGTTAAAAGTTCATTTATCAACTTCGATATTTTTTATAAAATGTCTGGTAACGCCTCATATTAATATACTATACTATAAATTGAGAGAAGCTCCTGAAACGCTGATGCATTTCTACAACTTTAATTTTTTATTAAAACTTACACAAAAATGTGAAAAATTGTACAAAGAAATACAAATGAATACAAATAGATATTTTTCGTTGTTATATTTTCTAGGAAACGAGTAAAAAATAGAACCCCTATAATATAATTCTGCATATTATTTTCTTTTCTCTGTACGTATTGTTTTTTTCAAAGGTTAAAAATTAAGGGCAAAAGGCTCGTTGGGATGCATCTATAGAAATATTTTTGAGTAGTTTTCGCTGGATATTTCAATTTTAAAAAATTCGGTAATGTTTCAAATAATTTCTTTTATACGAAATCGGCTTTGTAAACAAATGATCATTTTTCTGTAAGTTGGGATTTTAATATGCTCTATTATAAAATTCTTTTTTTCAACTTTGGTGCGCAAATTGGGTTTTCCGCAAATTAAATATTAACAAAAAGTCAGATTTTTCAATATTTGTTGCGGTTATAAAAAAATAGGAACCTGATGGAACAAAATGGACATTCGAGGCAGTTTCAGATTGAGCGCATCAATAACAGGAAGTTGACAGTTTTACTCTTTCGGACTCCACACTTTTATTTTTTAGTGTTCCTGTAAACTGGTTTTTAATTTTTTTTCACCCTGGCGCACCGATGATAAAAAATGGATTAATTTTTTTTATAACAGAGTATTGAAAGTCCAATTTATCGAAAAATTCTGATTCTTTCGCAAAGCCGATTTCGTAATTAAAAATTCTTTGAAATATTTAAAAATAAAAAAAAAATTAATTTCCCGCCAAACTAACTCAAACATTGTTTTATACATGAATCCCAACGTGCCTGTTGATATCAATTTTTGTTACGTAAAAATGAGAATTATGTACAGAGAGAAAAAAAATAATGGGAAAAATTACATTATTAGGGGTAGTAGGATTAATATTCAAGCTAGGGGGCTGAAACTTGGTGAAACTTTTTTCACTACCATAGGCTATCTGCAGTTCGTATTAGGACCCAAAAAGCCTCAGGTGCATTTTTACTATGCTTACTCCGGTAGATCCTTTCCCATACGCAACTTCTGTTTTCATAGAAATGTTACCAAGTTATCCACTATCTATTAAACGTAATTTTAAAACAGATGAAAACATTTTTAGAAAAAAGTAGAAAAAATTAAAACCGTTTTAGAAAAGCATATAAATACAACTTTAGTTTATTATTCGCTTTATTATTAGCTTCTTTTTTATATAGTTTTATTTTATAACAGTTTTAAGTCTCCACAAGAATTTAAAATAAGCAAATGTACAAAAATATATATTAACTTACAGGTTTTGAAAATCTTTGAAACATTTGTAATTAGGTACTTTTGAATTAAGATGTGTAAATTACCGCTATTACAAAAAAGCTTTTATGTTTAAACTTTAAAGGACTGGTAGAATATTAAAAGATAATGGTAAATAAGCAACTGAAAACTTACTTTTGGAGCTTTTTTTAAAGTGTATACTGACAAAAAGCCTAAAATCTATTGCCTAAATATATATTTGAAAATAACTTAAAATTTAAGTTTATTATAAGAAAAACTTGTTTGATATTGGAAATATAATAGTGCGATAACTTGTGTATTTGTTCGCGTCCTAGCGACGAATGGATTAACCTATTATTAAAGCTTTGATGACCTCCCAATAAATATTTATGAAGTTAAAAAAACAGGTGCACTCTGTTTATATAAGAAAATCTTGTCAGATATTCAAAATACAACAATACTGTAGCTATAATGTATCTATATATCTATAATATAATGCATTTGTTGGCATCTTGGAGATGCATTGATCGATCTATTGTTCAACCTTTAATGGCCCACCTGTACCGATTTGTGAAGTTGAGAAAAAAATTTATTCTGCTTATATGAGCAAATTTTTGTTAATATTAGGAATACTACAGTACGGTATTTAACATGCTTGTTCGCGCCTTCGAGATACGTCAAATGATTTTCAGAACCATCCTTTATGATCTCTGAAAACCTACCAAAAGAATTTTTAATTTTGGAACAAAATTATCAGCCTTGTTTATAAACGGATTTTTTATATGTGGAATATAACATTACTCTATTTGATGTAATTCTTTGTCTGTTTGAGACGCATGGATTCACCCACTGAAGAACTTTTGAAGACCATTCTTAATTAATTAATTCTAAGAAAGTTGAAAAATAATTTACATTGTTTTATGTATGAAGAAAGCATTTTATTTTTAAATTTGAAATATAACACTACCACCATTTAAAAAGTTGTTTATTGTAACAGAAGACACGGATTGATGGTTCTGTTGGTATTCTCGCGCTTCGCGCTCGATAATGCATTCCCCTCGCGCTACGCGCTTGATCATCGCATTTCCCTCACATTTGTGCACAGATTTTTAAAAATTAATGATCAAAGCATCGACAACTGTGATATATAGAATGTGAATTCTCTTTTGTTAAAGTTCCTTTGGCTTTAACGAACACATTCACATTTTGTCATTGATGTAAACTTTTCTACATTATGTTCATCTCACTATTATATCAAATGTATATTCTATTTATTCCTATACCTCGATCTTATACTGCTCACTCAGTTATTACAAAATAATGTACAAATTTTATTTGCATTGATATTTTAATATTTATTTCTTATTTTGCATTACATTTTATTTTCAGCTATTCTAAAATCTGTATTATTTCAATAAATCTATATTATTACAAGGCCACAGTATAATCGACATCGTTGTTGCGGATGACAGATTAAGAGAGATAATAAAAGATACAAGGGTCCCTTCTGAGGAGTTCTGAATACAATACTGATAATTACCTTCTAGTTTCCAAAATAAACTTACGGCAGGGATAGGGAAGAAAGAAACAAATTAAATAAACGCGAATGAAAGTCGCTAATAAACAGTAAGATATAGTAGGTGCATAGGATATGATCCAGGATGTCATTGTCAGGAGCGCAACTAAAGTGTGTGATACTGCGGATGTAGAAAGAATGTCTGGTGATGCATGGCTGAATTATAAAATTCAAGCAGCCGCACAAGAAAGAAGAAAACACATGAAAGAAGGTCGAAAATCACAGAAATTAGCGATAAGAAGAGAAATAGACTAGAAAATGATTGCAGACACAAAAAGAGGAAAGTTAAACTACTAGTCAACGAAAGTCAAGATAAAGTCAGAACAGGAGAAGAGAATGAAATGTAAAAAGACTTCGAAGGGAGTAAGAAACTGTTTTATAAATGGACGTCGATCATTATGAAGGGAGGTAAAATTACAGAGCTTGTCGAAATGAGAAATAGCAAGGGTGAAATGTTATATGATATAAGGAATTATTCGGAGGTGAAGCTCAATTGAAAACTCAACTGAGAGTCTGTGCTTCTGAGTTTATGGATACAATTAAGGACTTGAAAAGTGGTAAGGCTGCTGGTGTAGACCAGGAATCTACACAATCCACAGGGGTAGCCGCACCCAGGATTGACTGACCATTGTCAAGATCTTTCAGCTGAGTAGATCCGACCAATTGGCCCGGGATCGCCAGTAGATGTGGTATACCTTTGGAGCACCCTGTTCTAGACAGAATTAACACTGAAATGCTTAAATATGGTGGCAGGTACATATGTACCTTACAAGTTGTGTTAATTGATAAATTTATGTATATAGATGGAAGGGGTTTCAGATAACTGGAGAAAAGCGGTTATCGTACCTATATACAAAGGGCAAGGAGATAAAAGAAATTGCAATAATTATAGAGGTATTAGCTCACTAAGTATCGTGAGTAACATATTTTCAAAATTACTTTTTCGTAGGGTAATGAAAATACCGGAAGAAAAAATGTCGGAAGTCCAAACTGGATTTATGCCGGGAAGATCATGTGCGGCTCAGATATTTAGCTATTGGCGTAGAAAACGCGTTTGTCAAGGTGAATAGAAGTATGCTTTGGAAAGTCTTAAACGACTACAGAGTCAATAGATGGCTCCTACAAGCAATGAAAACAATATATGTTGGTAGCAAAGAAAGTATAAGGGCTAATGGGAAACTAAGTGTCTGGTTCGATATTATGCTAGGTGTTCGATAAGGATGCGTCATGTCCTCATGGATATTTATTATATACATGGACTCGTGTCTAAGACTACCCTCTTCGGCGAAGAAGGTGTGGATTTTGAGCCTGAGAGGGTGCCTGGGTTAGCTTTTGCAGATGACAAGGTTCTTTTGGCAGAGTCAATCGGAGACTTGCAAAGAATTTTGAAAAAAATTAATAAAAGAAAACAGTACATGGAATCTTGTACCTGCAACATCATCGCAGAATATTTCAAATCTAGTATCAAATTAACTTGTAAAATCATTATCTCATCAGTCACTTGACTTAGTTCGTGGCTTTGATGAAAAACAGGGTATCATCCGAGAAAAACTGTGGAAAGAAATATGCATTGGTATTAAAACATACCAAGCTTCATTGTCTTGTTTTTATAATTGAAAAAGTGCGCATTTTTCACAAAAAAATTTATTATTAAACATCTTATTGCAAATTGTGTCGTGTTTATAAAAAATTACTTGGTTTATTTTGAATGGTTTTTTCACGATTTAAAATACAAATACGCATCCTAGAGTAAAGTGGTTTTGAAAAAATTTTTGGATACATTTTAGGCAAAATGTTTTATTAAATAAAATATTACTGTAGCTTGTGTCGTTTTTTCAAAAAGTTTTATATTTTTTTTTTATTTTTCCAAATATATTTCTATAGCAAGAGCTTATTAGAAATTTTTAGAACATTTTTCATTGAAAAACTTTTTTCTTCTCATTTTTTTCGTCTCTTGTGTCGCTTTTTCAAAGAGGTCGGTTAAATAACTCGTCCTTTCTTTTCAAAATATGGAAAAAAATATTACAAGCCAAACATCGCACGACACGTACAAAAGCCAAAAAAAGAAAAACTTTAATTTTCAAAAGTCCTACAGAATGATCATAACAACGTTTCAAATATTATTGAGAAATTGAAAATTCAAATTTTTATCCCACAAAAAATAATGAAAGATTAATAATTCCATTTTGAAGTCAAACTATGCAAGATACGGAAAAACATGAATTCACAAAAATTATGCACACAAGAAAGATCTACAAATTTTGTATAATTCACTTTTATATAGGACACATAGTTTTTGTCTTATCCGCAAAAACAACATTAACAATAAAATAATTTAATTTTTGGACAAATGACACAAACTATGATAAAGATGTATAAACAAAAGTTCAATATCCAAAACGCTGCATAAATTCGCCATTATAATTTTTTATAGGACACGTAGTTCTTTTTTATCGTGAAAAATAACATTAAAAATAAACAAATTAAATTTTGTGCAAAATGAAACAAGGCAACAAAACACAATTCATAGATCAAAGTTATTTACGCAAAAAGGATATACAAATTTGCCATAATTAATTTTTAGATAAAAATAATAAATTTTCTTTTAATCGTAAAAAGCAACATAAAAAAAAAACATTATGCTCTTGGAAAAACGGCCCAAGAGACGAAAGAAATGAAAAGACAAATGCTGTTAATCCAAAAAATATATAAATTTGTTATAAATTCTTCTAATTAAAATATATTAAAACTAAAAAATTTCCCTCTTAGGAAAAGGATGAAAGCTGAAATAAAATTTTATTTAGAAACATTTTTCGCCAAAATTATATCTAAAAATTTGTTTAAATCCAATTTAATCTGGGATGGATACTACTACTTTAAATCGCAAAAAATATAATAGAAAATAAACAAATTAAATTTATGGAAAAACGGCAAACATGTCAATAAAATGCCTAATAACAAAATTGTTTTCTGTTAAATAGGATGAGCACTTTCTTTTAATCATAAAAACAAGACAATGAAAACACATCTGTTTCTACATCAATGCATTTTATGAATGGTACTAATATAAACTCATTGAAATAATGCATTTTTTAAGGGTAGCTGAGAATAAAATTTATACATTTTATATGATACAGTTGAACATAAAGTAGCAAAGTTCGCACTTTGGACAAAATCGAGTGCGAATCGCGAGATACGTGATAAGAATTTGTTTGTTAAAGGTGAAGGAACTTAAAAAACAGAGAATTCACAATCAACAAATTATATTTATCAATGCTTTGGCCTTTAATTTCAAAAGGCCTGTTAGAAAATGAGGGAAAATACAAAGACCGAGAGTGTAGCGCGAGATAAATAAATTATCGAGCGCAAAGCCCGAGAATTAACGGTCGGATCTGCGTTCACGTGACCCCTAGCAACGTGAAAAGTTTATACTCACCAAAAAGACATTCTTTGATTTTTTAGATTATTATTTGTATGCTTTTTTTGGATTTTTGTTAATTAAAAAAAGTAGTTTCAGGTTTTTAAAACTTTATTATTTTCGAAAATGTCATGGATGTATCCAATAAGATTGATTTATTTAATGAGATTGATTTATTCACCATGCCTTTCACCGCCATCATATACAAATTTAATGTACCTACACATCGTAATTAAATATAACAAAATAATAATCTTAACCTTAACACACATTTATGTGAAATTTTCGCATTTCATGCGCTGTCAGTAAATAAACTCATATTGAATGGAGGCGTCAATTTAAAAATCACAAAATGATTAAATTTTACTACTGAACGTTGTATACAATTTTTCAAATTTGGCTTATTTTCTAATTTTAATGAATAGCAAGCGGGCTGTTCCAATTTTAAAGCTTCAAGTCGTCAGTCGTTTTATTTGAATCCTTAGTATTCAAAAAATGCAGTTTTTAAGGTTTTCAATTACAAAGTCTTAATTTTTAAACTCAAAAGAACAAATCACTCAGTCATGTTATCCTAAGTAGATGTGCTTCTCTGAATATAAAAAAAAAGATGGATATATTGATTTGCAGAACATGAAAGTTTAAAACAGTGAAAGTATTATATATATTCACGACCTGATGTTTGATTGGGTGGATTGAATTCTTTTTACGTGTTGCTTTAATTCCATTATAAAAATGTGATGCGGAGGAGTTTCCTATTGGCAAATTTTGAATGCAAAGCCTGTCTGAATTCGAAATTAAAAAAAGTATGTCACTTTCGAAGTGCTCTAATATATTCCAAGGTAGTTTAACGCTAACGAAGGCTTTGTTATAATTTTGTAAAAGAATGCTCCTGTCTCTTTAATCCCTGGTAGAAAAATCTTTTAAATGAAAGTACAGAATTTCAACGAGCAAATACAATTGAATACCAATAGCTAATGTTTTCTTTTACTTTCCTGTAGAAAACTAAAAAAATGAACATTAAATAAATTTCTAAAATTAAAAAATATTAAAAACTTTTGATTAATATTTATTACGGTGTTGTAAAAATCTACAAGGTATTAAAAAATCTCCAGGATTTTAAATTTTCTTAATAAATTTTGGTGTTCAACGTCATGAAAACACTTATAATTGTGTGTGAATTATTGCAGAAATTAATTAGTTAAATTACAATTTTTAAATGATTATTAGAGAAGCTCAAGAGCTATATGACCTTTTTCAAAAACAAATTGTACTTAATTAAATAAATTATAAATACCTTTGGAATTGCAAGTTCATAGTTTAAAGTTGGTTATATATTTAAGCTGGTCAGTACGCATAGTGGCTGACTGGCTTGTTGCCCTATCTAAGATTTCCTCTATTGCAATTAACGAGTTTCAAGAAATGCTAACTAGTTAACGTGCCAATGTCAGAAACCTCAAATGGAATATTCTCTGAAACTTACATAAAATAGATTTAGTAATCATTTGATATGACAGTTTTTGTATAATTGCCTATTTTACTCTATGTTTATTGCAACTATATGAAATTTATAATCATTCGATTTAAAAAAAATATTATTGATATTGAACTGACTAAATTTGCATAACGAATACTGTATATGAATATAAAGACGAATTTAGAGAGTTATTTTATTTAAAATATTTTTTTCTTCAGAAATCATTAAACATTGAGGGGCCGGATTCTTTTGGAAATCGTGGTCTATCCTTTCACCATATGGTGCCGAACATCAGAACTAGAAAGAGTAGGTTGATGTAAAAATTCACTCTAACTTTCTCATATAAGCGTTCTTTTGATTGTTTTGTGAAGTTTAAAATAATAATTAAATAGTAAAAGTAAACATTAATTTATCTTATATATTATACCAAAACATTGAATTTCAACAACTAATCATTGAAATTTACGAAAAAGTTACTTATGTTCATTAATTTGTTTATAACATCAAAAACAATTTTCTGTTTCGATCCAATACATTATAAAATATTACACTGCTTTAAGACCTGTTTTATTGAATTTGAAAATATTTAAAACAGTGGTAACATTACAAATTTAAATAAAATAATAATTAATTATTTGTTATAAAAAAAGTATATTATGGTTTCGGTACGCGTGAAGAATGCATATGATAGGCTGCAAGTCAGAAATAAATCATTCCTAATTTCTTAACAATGACTATAACGATGATTATATTGCTTTTTCTTACTTTAATAATGATTAAAGTAGGAAAAACAATTATCGTTTTCTAAGCAACTTTTAACTTTCAATGCCCAAAGTGAAAATGTATGAATTTTGTTTAAATAAAAACGTTCATACATTATTTACTGTACCAGTAGTAGAACATCACAAAAATACTTTCTGTATACATTTAATTATTAAATTCCAAGAATTGGCTGACACACCGTGCATTAAATTTAAAAATTCTGCCCGCCAGAAGAGCACATTCTCAACGCGCGCTGTTATTAAACAACTTATTGCATCTTGTCTCGTTTTTCCAAAATATTACTTTTTTTTGAAATTATTTTTAACCAATAAAACGAAAACTACGCTTAGTATAATAAAATTATTGGTAGCCAGTTTTTATATCTTTTTGTGGTGAACAAATTTTGTCTCTTCGTTTTTTTTTCGTATTCTACACATTTTGACCGAAGAATGGAATTTTTGATTATTTTTTTTTGTGTGGTTAAAATCAGAACCGTTGATCAAAAAAAGGTTGTTAACGATTACGACCTCTAGTTTCAGACAGACAAACAGCATCGTGAAACTTGCTTTTTTCAAATTTAGGGGATCTCGTAAGGTGGGGATAAAAATAAGGCCACGACATTTAGTTTTCACATAAAATAACTTCTCATTATGATGAGAATGTGAAAAGACAATAAAATTGGATGTTCTAATCATTGAAAGTTTCAGGGTTCTTTTGAAAACGGTGAGAGATGCAATTTTTTCTCTAAAGAAAACAGATGCGCAATTAAATTTCCTATAGGAAAATGTACTTTAAAACTAAAATTCGAAATTTTAATTAAAAGTGTTTAGGATTCAACTCCATTCAGCGTCGAAATATATAGGCGATTATAGAATCCGAATCGTCAATTAATCGAATGAAAAATAATTAAATAATTATAAATCGATTAACTGAAGTTCCTAATTTTATGGATGTCAATGTGTTCAATGTTTTTTCTATTATAAGTACAAATGAAAGATGACTTTTTGTCACAAAGGTATAATTTCATGGTGATGAAAATTACCAATTAATATATTGCTTATGGGGCTTACCTTTATAGGAGGATTCCATGTTAAATATACACATCTTTATAATTACTATTGTAGCTGATAACATGCAATTTATATTGATGCATTATTAATTTAGAGTAAAATCATAAACGAAGTGGAAAGAGTGGTCATGCGAATAGGTGTTCTCTTGTAAGCCTCTGACTAGCTAAAATAATTACAAGTAGAAGTCTATTATCAATAGTGCAATTACTCTCACCTATATCTTACTTTTCTGTATTTAATTCTAATTGTCGGCACAAATTTCATTTGTTTCGACAATGAATTTTTCTCAGATTATCATTGTTGTCGCCTGATTAATCAGTTTAAAGAGTCAAAGCTTCTGACTTACTTCTAAATTTATTGTCTATACCATTCATAACAATTTAAATATGATTGGATCCTACTACCTGTGTAGGAATCCCATGGGGGATTCGGCCGGGTTCCGGCCGGATAGCCTCGGTTACAGCCGGGCGCTGGTTGGGGAATCCGGCTAAAAACGTCACGGTCAACTGATCGGATTCCGGCTTGAATACCGGGCGGAAGCCGGATGGGCAACCCGGGCACAAAGCAGTTAAAAAATCTTGTTCCTAGACGAGAAATTGGTAACTTGTTTTGTCTTTTAAGGCTCATGATAAAGAATGCTGCGAAATTTAAAGGTCAAATCAAGTTAAACAATTCTGGCGAGGAAATTGGAGTAGAATTACTAAAACAAGGTTGATTTTAATTACGGTTCTCAATTTCATTTCAAACTTCGAGGTCATGACGCGACGTGAGTGCAATGTGCACCCTTGTTCGAAGTGCGAAACTGAAAATTAATGAGTGTATACGCAGTCGCCAGACGCAGGAGGAGTTATACATGGCGGTAAATTTGAACGTGTACAGATTGAAGATTGTCTGAAACTAGTGAAAATTGTAAAATTTCTGCTGAGGCAGATAGCAAAGTTGATAACAGTTTTATTTAATGAGTTGAGATATTAAAAAAATGTATTTTTTTAAAGAATTTAAAACAGCTCATTTCTGTTTCACTGCTCTAATAAACTTTAAATTATACTTTTCAAATGATAATTCATCTATCATCCATAATTACGTCTTTGATAACATCACAGCTCTTAAAAAAGGTGTAATTTTTATTAAAAAAAGTTTTCCTGGCCAGTGCCCGGTCGGCTCTCGACCATGAGATATAACCATAGTTGGCTGAGCCAGTAACCGGCCGGCTCCCGACTTGGTGATTCGAGAAAAATGTAGTCCGACCGGTTCCTGTCCATGAAAACCAGCCAGGGGTAGCCCGGCCGGGATCCGACCAGAAACCTTGTTGTAGTAGGGCCAACCGGGGAAATTTCTACACGGGTTTTTTTAGGAACAAAATAATACGCAATATTATATTAGAAAAAAACAAACGATTTTCTACCTTGCTCCTACTAACAAAATAATTAAAGTCACTATACCGTAAAACTTTCTTTTAACTTTCATGGGGTAGTTTTTAGGACACCATATATAAAAAGTGATCATGATTTTTTTACTGATCTTTTATCGTTTTTAACATTAATATTTACAAAATGAACAAAAATTAAGAATTTTCTGTATAATTTCATAAAATAATTGATTAAATAGGTGTAACTACAAAATTATGCATATAAAATATGGCTAAACTTTTATCTTCTGAAATGTAATTATTTAGCGGAAAATGGCTGCGATAATATTGCACTTATCCAAACCATTTAGACTTCAAAAAATATGAATTCTTTGTGTTTGTCTGGTATTTATTTTAAATTTCTTCCTTATTTAGTATAAAACTAGAAAATAAATTGATCTTATTTTAGTTTCATTACAAAATTCTCAATAAAAATTATAATGTTCATGATATCCGAATGATATCTCTGGTACATTAGACGATTAGACAACTATCTTATACAATCTGGTATGCACACATAAATATATACAACATTTGTGTAATTATCTTTATTAACAAATGCATGAAAACAATAAATAGTGCTTGAGAAATAAATAACGCGTTTTAAATAAACTCTTTCATCCTAAAATGGATTTTGGAGTTACATGTTAAAATAGTATATATGCAAACAGCATTCGTCTAAATAATCTTATCATCCAAAAAGCTACTCTGATGCAAGATGCCCATGAGTACGATTTTTGAGATTGCAGCTCTTTCCAAAAAATCCCTCTTTTTTCATGAGATTCGTTAGAGGGTTATTTCGTAATCTGGTGCATTTTTCAATCGGCGAATCATAGGTATGATCCGTAGCTAATCTAGGAAGCTCTCAAATTAGATCCCGGTGGTTTAAGATCTTGACAAAAGATTTCAGGTCATTTCAGATTATTCTAGATCACTCCAGGTTACTTCAGATGATTCAAAATTTACGTGTAGCTGGACGAACTTGATGAGCTTCCTGATGAGGATGACGATGACGACGATGAAGGAGAGCCATACGAACCAGAATTACTACCAGAAGAATAGTAATTGTAGGCCAAATTTTGAGCATCAGCACCGTTTGATGGAGTCCATACTCGAGAATATGGTCCATTTCCATCCCATGTGTTCACCGGTTCGTAACTCGACGTAGTCGAGGGTAGAGGTGGAGCTCCATAAGCTGGGACTGGTTCCATTGACATTCCTTAAAAAATATTTTTTTCATTATCTGCGTTACGTTAAATGTCATTTACTGTACAGAAAATGTTTTATCCTAGTTTAAACATTTATTCTTAGGGGCCTAAACTTTACGACTATAACTGACTTACCAATTATTCAAATCTGTAATACTTTAAAATTCAAGTTTTTTTATTCAATTATTTGTAACTTGAATATATGTAATATCAGTAAAGTAGGTGGCAGTGATCATGCCGATTAAGGCTTCAGTATGCTAGATATATAAGAATAATCATAATTGACGGCCTTCCAAAATACAATTTTTGAAATTTTGATATAGAATCTAGACTTGAACAGTCACAAGTATATTAAAATTTATTTTAAAATTATTGGTTCACTTGAGAATTGCCGAAAGAATTATGAAAGTAACCTACCCATTGGAGGAGTCATGCCACCCTTCTTTAAGAATTGGACAGCGATGAATCCGACAACAACCAAAAGTGCCAACTTTGAAAGAATGAGAGCCTTCAAAGCCTTGAGTCCAATGATGGCAACAAAGATCGGCATCAGAGCTTTGAGTTTCAGCTTAAGAAGAAGTAAAAATGGCAGCAGCAATTTCTTTTTTAACAAACCACGTGCCTGGCTCGTAGCAACTTCATTTTCCTTAAATTCGACATCAAGATCAGCAAGACTTCTGCTAGGTCTGTACTTCAAACTCGCATCAACGAAGGGTAACTCAATTCTATAATCAAAAGACTTTAGATATTTGAATGTCCTAGCAACAATTGCTTCATCAACTGAATCCAATGATCTGGCTTCTGTCGTTGTTCCCAGCTGGTTATCCAAATATCCAAGAAGTTCATGTTTTAAACATGGGGACCAGGATTCTGCACTGATGCAGTGATTCAAAGAATTGAGGAGTAAGTCCTGAGATGCTGAGGATACAGCCACTAAGGCCAGAAGGCCTGTCACCAAGAAAATACGCATTTTATAATATTCCTTCGGTAATCTCACGTGGTCACAGGTTTTAATTTATATTAAAGTGTAGCACAGATAATGATAATTTTTTGATGGACACCAACAGGGACTGAAACTCAATGGGTGATACACAATCGGCGATCGAACTGCGACTGACAGAGGAGTGGCCCGCCCCTTTTATTTAATTTGTCCCCCGCGAATCTATGTTATTCGGTCGCACATGATGTGAATCGGCGATCGAAGGAAAATCATATTTAAATTTCACTCGCAATAGCCGACACGGGTGCGAGAGGTGTTCCCCAATGCTTTGCCTGTCATGGCGCATATTGTACACCATGGCATGCGTATGGGAAACGGAACTTGTCCATGTTGGTATGTGCTTAGGCGTCACATGGGATGGTATGCTAATTTCTGGAGTGAACACGCGACCGGCTTATTATCGGCACTGTTATCTCGTACGACAATTATCTCAATGAGAAATGTGATTTTTTTTACTCTTATTGTATTTTGTATGGTCCTGTAAAAGAATACGTATGTGGTAAGATGATGAAAAAAACGTGATAAATCCACTTGAGTTAAATTCTCAATATTCAGGCATATATTTTAGCTTTAAATCCATGATCAAAATTAGATTTGAAATGAGTTATTATAATCCGGTGGGCCCTCTGATGAATTAAATGCAAAACAAACTTTCTACTTTACTATACTTTTGAAGATTTTTACTAAATGAAAATGAATTTATTCAGTTTTGCTTTAGTAAATGCATATTTTTGTCATTATTCCTGATCTTATAATTGTTTACGTATGAAATTAGCACTGAATTTGAAATAGAATTTTTTTTCAAATTAATTTTAATTTTATAATAATTTTAATCTATTTTACATACAAAATGTATGAAATAAATGTAAATCATTAATAATATGTTTACTATGTATACTTTTTCTGCTTAAGAAATAGCAGCATAATAAGAATAAAAGTCCATTGCTTTCTATGGAGAACTTTCCCAAGCGGAAAAATTATATGTATTTTATACTTAGTGGAAAAAATTACGTATAATTTTAATTTGTTTTATGGAAAAAATGTATCAAACCAATCAAAATTCGATAAAATGATTTCCAGCACGTATAATTTTTTCACTCGGGCTAAACGCAATATTGTTGGAAATTATCAAAGTTTGTATTTTTTTAAAAGATGACATTTCAAAAGGGCTTTTCTACTGAATAAATTATAAATTGAATAAAAGATACATAGAATTTAAGTTCCCGACATATTTAAACTATTTTCTAGTACAGAAGGTGAAATTAGATTTCAATAATTTCACCACGCTACATGCAGGATGTTCCGAAATTCGTGATTGAAATTTTAAAGCTATTTCCTACGTTGAGAAAACAGTTAAAAATTTCTTCAGAAAAATGTGATTACAGAGTTTTTAAATGTTTTAAAATTGAAATGGTTTAATTTAATGATATCTGTATCATTTGATCTATAAATTTTGGTTTTTTCATGATAAATTATTATGATTTAATTTCCATGCAAACTTATATTGCAAAGTATAGCATTCATTTAATTTTTCATTTAAGGCAAGAACAATTTTTTAATTTTGAGATTCAAACACTGAAATTTGAAATGGTTTGGAATCTCTTTAAGTTTAAGCTATACAATTTTAGATGCATTCGGGTTAGTAATGCACATATGTATAATAGGGTAATCCAAAAATGCATGGCAATTTTTTTTTGTCATGCTAAAGGGCAATGATCCCCCACTTTATTCCAAATCCAAAAAAGGAAATGCCTTTTTTTTAATTGTGATTTTGAAAGGTGCCGGTTTCGAGATGAAGTTTCTTATGTAAAATACATGGGAAAATTCACCTTTTTAAGTTTTTGGAATCATTTTTTAGGGTTTGAGAAAATGTGACGGGAAAGTATAGATGCTAGTCGAAAATTATTTAACGAAGAATTTAATGTATAAAACATGGGTTTGACACCGATAACGCACCCCCACGAGACCAAAGATGTCAATTATTGATGAAATTGACCTTTTGATCACTGTATTCTCGTCTTTTTTGTATTTAAAATTATTCATATTGATCTAGTGGACTTTTTATCAACATAGGTTCACACATTTCCCATTATTTAAACGAATGAACTTTGTTAACTTAAGTTTTTTTCGACATTTTTTATCTTACAAATTATTACTATTGGCCTAGTGGAATATTTATTAACTTGGGTTCATTAATTTTCAATAAATTTGTTTAAATAACTCTTTTTAATTCTTTTTTAGTTAAAAATTATTAATATTTCTTTAGTGGAATATTTATCAACATTGTTTATTTTTTAATTGTGTAAAAAAATGTCATTTTTCTAAAAAATATTGGTTTTCAAAAATTCGTCGAACTGACAGTTTATTATCATTAAGTGACATACATTTTTTAAAACCATTTTTTGATTATTGAAATTGATTTGTTTCAACAAATTGAACTTGTTCGCTTTTTTCTTATAGAATCTTAATCTATATTGACTTTCGCGACATAATGTTATTTTTCTCCTGTTTAGAAACTTTTTGCTATACTCTTTAACCAAATGAAATAAAATTTTTATTTGATCCTCATTTCTCATCAATAAATTGTTTAGGTATTAATTGTTTACATAATTGAAAATAAATTAACCAATATTGATAAACATTCCACTAGTTTCGAGCCTACACCAACAGTAATAATTTTCATAAAAAACACAACAAATCAAAAAATTATTTAAACGAATGGATTTCGTATAAACAATTGAAAATTAATTAAACAATGTTGATAAATATCCCACTAAAGTAATATTACCATTTTGCAATAAAAAAAGTATTCTTAAAACAAACATTATTTAAACAAATTTCATTTGTTTAAATAATAGAAACTTTATGAACCAATTTTGATAAATATTCCAATAGACCAATAGTAATCATTTTTAGATAAAAAACGAACTTTTGAAAATAAAGTTATTTAAACAAATTCCATTTCTTTAAATAATTGAAAATTAATTAACCAATGTTGATAGATATTCCAGTATACTAATATAAATAATTTTAATTGAAATTAGACGAGAATGCAGTGCTCAAGGTTCGATTCCATGAAAAATTAACCATCTTAACAAATTTCTTTCATTATTTTCAAACAGTGTATCCTCTACATCAAATTCTATAAGAATCATCTTATTGCTTATTTCTCCATTAGCGTTTAACAGTACACATTGCGCAGGTATTGCATGTCAACCACGTTAATTTGAACTTTTTTCCTTTTCTTGGTAGGCCTATGACTCGCTATCTTACAGCACAGTGGATTCAATTATAGAATTATATATCGCTCATCTCCGACTTGTACAAATAAGAAGTGACAATCTGTTGTTAAGATTTAAAATAAAATTCTTAGTGTTTTTCTACCCCCCCCCCCATTCACGTCACCTCTTTGAGTGTAAGATACAATAACCATAAAAAATTAGAAAACAGAGAGAAAGTCAGACATATAAATAATGTTCAATCAGCAGATTATAAATTTAATTTATTTAATTTATTTCACGAGACGTTTGAAATTAGAGGATACTGTAATTTTAGATAAAATAGATTAATACAAAAAACGTCTAGTCTTGAAAACGGCGCACATAGTTACAAAAAAAGGCGTTAATTAACGGGCGGATGTAGGAAATTTATCGGAATCCTATCTTCCGTTACAGCACAGAGCAAATAGGCCAATACCCACAACAGTTTTAAATCGGAAACCACAAAACGACTCTAAACCAAACACAAAAAGACAGCAATTGAATAAGTTTGTGAGATTGAGCGCGCCTAGGGCGCGCGACTGTTGGTTCTTGCGCTTCGTACTTCGTGATTGTGAATTCTCTTTTGTTAAAGCTCCTTCGGCTTTAACGAGAACATTCTCATCACGTATCTCGTGCTTCGCACTTGATTTTATCCCTGACATTTTTAATTATTCCCACAAATGTATATTATTATTATTCATAGCATGCATTGGAATCTAAGTAGACGAAGTTTCATTGCCCGGGTTAAAAAAGGGCATTCTTTCACAAAAATGTTGTTCCTAAACATTTTATTGCAACTTTTGTCGTTTCTCCAGAAACTAAATTTGCTCATTTCCAGTGTTTTTTATGGTTTAAACTTTACACATACGGTCTACTGATTAGCCTTACTGTTTTTTAACTTCTAAATTATGTATGTGTATATATTATATAATTAAAAGTTTGTCATAAGGAAAACCGCAGGATTTCGCGAGGAGCGGATGCTAATCTGAAAAACTGCACCCGATAGCATATTGTTGATACGCAGGGATGCTTTTCAGGCTATTAACCAGTGGAAGCTTGTCACCTCTAAGAGCACCGATGACGAGGACAATTAGTTTAACAGAATATTCCAAGTACAATCGTTGCATACCCCTGCCAAGGTCTCTATACCTCTCTTTCTTTTCATTTTCCTTGGCTATGAGTTTTTTGTCAGCTGGAGCCGAGAATTCGATAACGAACATGGTTCGCTTCTCAAAGTCAAGAAGAACCATGTCAGGCCTCGAGTGTGCAACAAAAACAATTTTCGAAAATATAAAGTTCCAGTATATGCGGCACTTCTCATTCTCTACAATTGACTATATTTCCCTGGGAGCATTTAGACGAGCGATATTAAGGTTAATGCCGTAAGAGTAACAGAGATGGTAATAAAACACTCTTAGTGCCGCATTGTGCCTTTGGATGTAGATTGTTCCCACATGAGTTGGACAAATAGATAGTATGTGTGCTCAATACTCGGAATGTGCATGGCACGCCCTGCAGCTATCATCGGGAATGTCTTTGCTCAAAATGTGGCCAGACTTCAATTCGGGTGATTTAAGGAAAGCAAAAGTTAGCTCAAACGACATTGACTGATCCTCCACAATTCGGTAGAAGGTGCCGTGCATCTTCTTATTGAGGAGCTATTTACAGAAGTTTTTCTCTTGTGCTTTCTTAATCCGGGCTTTCACGAGTGAGTATTCGAGATAAATAAGATGTGATTAATTTTGCTCAAGCCTAATACTTAAGTTAAGTCCGAGTGTTTCAGCAGCCGCCTCCGCTGCATTGTACAGAAACTCTCCTTTGCCCACCTCTTCGTGCTTCCTGACCATTATAAGAAAAGGGTCTCTTCCATTTCCGACTCTATGTATTCTACCCAGAACAATCCTGTTATGAAGACATTCAAGATTCAATATTCCGTGACCACCTTGACGGCGTGAGATGTAGGGTCGCGGAACAGAAGACTAAAATGCATGCTTTTGTTCATGTACATAACCTTTCATTTCCCGATGCCAAGGGATCTGAGCTCGTTCTTCGTCCATGAAACCACTCCAAATGAATAGAGTACTACCGGGACGACAAGCATGTTCGTTGCAGATACTTTGTTCTTTGCCGACAGTTCGGAAGACCAAATCTGCCGGACGAGAAGTTTGTATCTGCTTCGGAGAGTATCCTTTATAGATGTCACATCGTGAATGCGGCTCTGTGGTACGCCCAGGTATGTATAAGTCTCTCCAGCGCAAAGATGTATAGCGCTGCTATCGACGAGCTCAAGGTCTTCAGGGATGCCATTAAGTTTTCCTCGCTTCAAATAAACCTTGGCGCATTTGTCTAACCCAAATTCCATTCCTATTTCCTTAGTATATCGTTCGACAATCCTTAGAGCTAGTTGTAGTTGCTCTTTGTTTTTAGCATAGATCTTAAGATCGTCAATATAAAATACATGAGTGACCTTCTATTTTCGATCTGCAGGTTTGCCGCAAAAGTACCCGTTGGAATAGCGAAGATCTAGAGATGGTGACAATAATGTGAGGAAAAAGAGGAGTGGGCTCATGGTGTAGCGCTGAAGGACACGTCTCTGAAAGGTGACTTTGTTAGTTGTCACTCGATTTTTTCCAGATGATATAGTAAATCTGGTTTTCCAAAGCGGCATCAATCTCTCTATGCAACTCACGATTTTCGGATGAACCTTTAAGCTTTCCAAATAACAGATGATAAGTCTATGGTAGGTCGAATCGAAAGATTTCCGGTCATCAATCCAGGCCATCGATAGGTCACGCTTGTAGGATGCTGCATCTTTGCAGACGCATCTATCGGTAAGCAGGTCCTCCGGAGCGGAGTAGTTCTTCATCCCTCTTAATACCTTTTTCACCTCCTCTGTAGTGATGGATGGGCATTCTTCATCAAGTGTTATAAGGGCATCACATAGGTCCTTGAAGCTATTTATGTTCTCCGAGTCTTCGTCCAGCCTATGCTGCACTTCGTAGACTTCTCTCCAAAATACTTCAACCTCCTCTAGTTTGGGCGGGTGGTCGATAGTAACTGGAGGTTCTTGGAAGAGTCGAGATGGGTCATAGAGAAACTGTTGATTTTCTCTGACTTTTCTCGAACCTTGGCGGTAAAAATCCTATCGTATGTAATGTAGTCAATCACACACGGAAACTCGCCATAAAGATAGGCTGGGCAAGACAGTACGTCTTGTCCAGCGTATCTTTATGGCGAGTAGATGAATTTGTTTTTTGGTCTTATGATCAACCGTTGGTTTTTTTTACGGTTCGCATCAGCCAAAGCTCTCGCTGCATTGTATACGTACCAATTCATAGTCCAGAGGTCGGATTCTTCGGAAAAATGTCCATGAAGCTCTTCATCAATTTCAGCCTGATATTTTGGCTTGAGAGAAACCTGGGTGTTGATGTTTCTCAGGGGCAAGAAGCATCGCTCTTCCTCTTTTGGATGCTTGTCCGGGGTTGGCCTTAGTGTCGCCTCGCTTTCTCTGTTGCCAGCTTGTTCTGGCTGTGGTAGAGTAGGCGTCCCGCTTACAAGGCCTCTTCTTTGTAGTAGTTCGGCATGGTTTCGCAGACTTTGATGCGAAAAGTGCGATAGCTCCGGGTTTTTCTCACACCACAGAGAATGTAGTCGTGAAATTTTTGCATGAAAATATGTAATTTTTGGATTTTATATTATTTTGTTTGCTGTCAAAATTTTATTTTTTTATTTTTCAACAAAATTCAAAAAGTTGTTATGACAATCTTTCAGGGAATTTAGAAATCGAACTTTTTCTTTTCTTGCCTTTTTTCATATCATCCATTATTTGGCTTAAAAGGATGATTTTCGTGTGTTTTTTGGAATTTTGTAAATGCTATAACTTTAGTAATTATTTATTTTATGAAAAAAGTCATGAGAATAAATTGTTAGCATTTTTAAATACTATAAATAACCGTACAGAGAATTCTTGAATTTAAAAAAAACTTGTCTCAAAAATATTCAAAATGCGCATACATTTTGGATTTTTATCCAAAATTGCTGACTCACGAAGTTGATCTTTAGTTTAGGATACTTAAAAAGTGTACCAGAGCCTAATCTGATAGAAGGATTTTTTCAAAAGTCATCATGCTGCCGGACAGACAGGCATAAATACATACAGACGCATTCGTAAAAACCTATTTTTCAGAATCAGGGGGTCTCAAAACGTAGATATTTTACAGAAACTGGGGGGGTCAAATTTCACACATATCTAATACCTTCTCTGATGAGAATGTAAAAAAACTATTAATAAAAATTTTTTTACTCTACTTTCGGTCAAAAAATCTTATCTATTTCTTTTTGCTTAGATTGTATCGTGTGTCGAAAAATCTAATTTTTGTATTTTCGATGTTTTTTTATAAATAAACAAAATTCATGTCCTATCTTGTATAGTTTTACTGAAAAATTCAATTTTTTATTTTTGAATAGTTTTTCTGGAGTCAAAATTTGAATTTTCAATTATTCGAAAAAATTCAAAAAGTTGATATGATAATCTTGTAGGGCTATCGAAAAGTAACATTTTTCTTTTCGAGTACTATGAACAAGTGTACAGAGAATTTTTGAACCATGAAAAAATGTGAACTCAAAAATTGTTCAAATGGGCTCACTTTTAGTATTTGTATCCAAAATGTCTGACTAAAGAACTTGGCATTTAGCATAGGACTCTAAAAGAGTGAATCAAAGGCCAATATCATAGCATATTTTTTTTCAAAAGTTATCGAGCTCACAGAAAGACAGACACAAAGACAGACATTACATAACAGACATAACATTACAAACATAAGAAGTTTAATTTTTTGAAACCCCACACACGAGACGAAAACGAAATTAAAAGACAAACGTTGTGAATGTGCCCACGCACCAAGCAGATTTTTTTTTACTGTGAATTACGTGTTTCATGATTAAATCCAAAACTACATATCCTGTCAGAAAGTGGTTGATAAAAATTTCTAGATCTTTTTAAAATGCAAATTTTTTGTCAACTCATCTCTTACCGTATTTTGCATAGTTTGGCCGAAAAGAGTAATTTTTGGATTTTTCATTATTTTGTATGCTGCCAAAATTGGAATTTTTGATTTTTCAAGAAAATTCAATAAGTTTTTATGATATTCTTGTAGGGTATTCAAAAAGCAACATTTTTCTTCTCTTCTCTTTGGTATTTTGTAAATGCTATAACTCTGGTAATTTTTGATTTGATCAAAAAAGTCATAAGGATAAATTGTTCGCCAAAGCCTACGGGGGAGGAGAAAAAAGAGCGTTACGGTCCACTTAGGGAACAATTGTTTTAGAAAAGCTGGTTTCTCTGTGCGTACTTTTTAGTATCCTTAAATTAAATCTCAAAACACAGAGTGATAAGCTTACTGTTCGTTTAAATACATGGTTCCCGTACCAGATGATCGTCAAGTTAAAAGAAAGTCTTACTTGCTTTTCGGTCTCACATATTTCCTAAATTATAAACCGTTTTTTTTCTCGCTTCTTTTTGTTCCTAATGTCTAAGCAAAAAAAGGATGGGGGCAGGTTTCCAATGATCAAAATGTAATTTCTTGGTTTTATTTGGTGTTTTTTTATTATTCGTCTTGTGTATTTCACGAATTTAACAAATAAAAAAAATGAATTGAATTTATAATTACCTATTTAACATTTTTTATTCTTTCTCTCTCTCTCTCTCGCTCTCTCTGGTTTCCAGCTTTCTATGGTTGTTGTATCTTACACTTAAGGGGGACGTTAATAAGGTGGGAGGTGGGGAAGCGAATCGGAAACACTAGGAATTTTAATTTAAAACTCTGCAACAGAATGCCATTTTTTATTGTCTTGTGAAATAAATTAAACAAATTAAATGTATAATCTCCTAATTAACAGTATTTATATAATAATACAATAACCTATGATACAATAATATATCATCTCCTACTTAACATTATTTATATAATAATACAATAATCAATAGTTACGTAGGACAGTACGTAGAAGTATAAAATAAGAATTTACTGTCTTCAAAGGTCCGGTTGTTAAGAACTTAATGTGTTAAATGTACGATTGTTAGAAACTGATTTAAAATATCAAGTATTGAATAAAAATGTATAATTATTGTTATCAAAACTTAGCTACATAGAACAATAATTAATGTTATATACGAAAAGACAACGCACAAAAATATGTCTCAGGGAGAAATGTCAAATGTACCAAAGAAACTTTTTCTAGAAGAAATCACTGAAGAGGGGCCCATGTATGGAGCCGAAACGTCTGATGGAAAACTAAACCTTTTTCATCATTCACGAACGCCAAAGCCACAAAATCAGAATATGAAGATGCATATAAATACTGGGATCTGAAAGAAATGTTCTTGATAAAGTTTGCTTCAAGCATTCCAGGAAGCACTTAAACCTGCGAGCGAAGCGATCCGCGCGCTATGAGAATGTTCCCGCGCAACGGGCAGATTTTTTCATTTAAGACGATCGATATGATTTCAAGATCAGCTTAGATGACAGATTAATATAACAAATTATTTATATGGCAGCCTAATAAGATGCTAAATTTTTGTGCCAATAATATGGTCTTTAATGTATTGACATGAATCAAAAATGCATTTTTTTAATCAGATAAGCGTCACGTATTACGTAACCCTATTCATAAATTAACAAAGATGTGCGTGAGGAAATGTTTGAAAATTTTCTTCGATAATAGATTTTGCATCTTTACGAATAAATATGACGAAATCAAAAAATATGCTAAATTCTACATACTTTACACAATTGTATATTCGTAAACGTTAATACAATATTCATTGCTTCTTAAAATATATTTTTCCTATTTTTTACCATTTATAATAAAATTAATGCAAACTAAACTTAAAATTCTAATATGATATAAAGGTTATAGTAGGATATATAAAAAATTACCTATTTCGAAGTATGATATTTAAGCTTAGAGATTTGTAACGAGAAATGGCAAAGCTCCCCATAGGGATTACTAAAATCTTCTAAATTTCACATAAAATAATAGACATCACATTAAATTATGCCTGCATGCACGGAGAATACGATACCGCATAAATTGCAATATATACCGTAATTCCTGTGCTATATATCGTAATTATTGCATTATAATAGCGTAAAATCGTGATATCGTACGTTGCAAGTTTTTACATTATATACCGCATAATTTTGTATTCTACAACGTAAGAATTTAAGTTTATTACGCTATCACATTGTGTTTTTGCTTTTGTGAATTCGCAAGGGTTCGATTAGTGGCCAAGCGATTTGCGCAAGTTACTGCATTATAATATTCTGCAAAACACCGGGACCCGCTTGAATCTATCATATTGTGCTTTCTTGCAATATAGAGGTTTTGCGATATTATTGTATGTGATATCTTTTGCCTCGTCTGCGGTGGTTAGGAAAGCATTGAACATTATTTTGGCCACTATATAAATACTTCTCGCTCAGATGACCTGAGGAAGATTATCACGGCGTATATTGATCAGTAAAATTGATCATGTGTGAAGACATTATTTGAGGAATTCTCCGGTTCTTGAACAATAATCAGTACTCTTTTATTTTATGATAGTATTATACTTGGACACAATATCACGTGGAGGACATATAGTTATAGACGTCGTTAATGAAACTGTCATACGGAAATTTCTCGAGGATATTCGAGTTTATGAATGTTGCTTAACATTTTTTATATAAACATTATTTTATATAATAATACAATAATTAATAGTTATGTAGGACTGTGCTGTATGCTATGGGTCAATAGAATAATGTATGCTATGGTCAATAGAGAAGTTCGATGAAGCTGTTTCAGCAAACTTCGTCGTCGATTTTCGATGAAACGCACTAGTTAACTAATAACCAAAGGAAAGCTATATGAAGTTGTAAGAACAGTGAGTTATTAGTGCGAAAGCATGTGTAGCACAGGAAACTTATCAGTATTCGTGAGTACCGGATGTAACCGGACCACATGTCTACATACCGTAGGTGGCTAGCGCAAAGGTGTAAGTGTTCTTCCGTCCTGATGAAGAAACTGTACAAATGCATTTGAAACAAACTGAGATATTCAATACAACGAGTTTTCATCTGCACATTTAAACGTATGCGAGTTTTTGAAAAAAAGTATTGTTCTTGGGTAAATCGGACATGCTCTATTCATTAAAACAAAAAAAATGGGGAACTTCAATAATTTGTATGCAAACTGTAGATATGCGAGATATTAATGAACAAAGTTGCCGAGAATCCTTAATAATAAACACAGCTACGCAGATATACAAGGATTATCTTTAGTTGTTCTATTCGATTTCAGAAAATCGGACTTTAGAAAGACCGAGAAACCCATTAATAAAACACTTTTGCGCAGATGTGTTTTTTTATCAGGATGTGAGAGCTCAGTACTATCCTAAATCCTGGAATTCGTGTAAAAATTGTATTTTGAAGATCAAATGACGCAAATGCGAATTTTAGTTTTCTGCAAGTATTTGCTTTTCCTGTAAAATAATCAATCCAAGCAATTACTATTACTATTACTTTATGTTTAATAAAATAATATAAGATTTAATTTGCCTTCCATCTCCCTATATAAAATAAAATTAAAAACGTTTATAGCTGTATATAAATATTACAAATTAATGGGAACGTGAAAAGTGAATAACGAATAGATGTAATAAATTCTATCCCTACTCACAGCACTTATTTTTGAGGCCGTCTCTAGGTTCACCGAAATTCGGTGAGCATAGAACAAATCTGTTTTGTGAGCCCTGGCAAACTAGAAAGGACGTTGAGTGTAGACTCTATATTTAGAGTGTTCCTAGACAATTCGTATTATCTAAAGTTATCTTCGGACAATGCTGTCATCCAGCAAATTTTAATACAAAATTCAGGCAAATTAAAATTATTAAAAATTCTTACACACTGTGAGGGTAATTTTCTGAAATAGATCTTTGGGACGTGCATTAAATTTTGTGTAAAATTCTGTAAATTAATTTAATTTCTTCTTATATTTTTTTAATTTATATCTCGCTCTTAACTATGACTCGTAAAAATGATCATGCATCAGTTTCATTTTACTTTCAAAATAATATTATTTTACTTTAGTAGGCTGTATACCTATACATTATTTTACGAATAATTAAACTTTCAAAGTAATGCATATTATATAAAATTCAAAACTCCTGGTTTTTAGAGCGTAAATGTAAACATACACTAGTGGGCACAGACATCAATTAAGATGAAATTTTCCTATTCGCTAATACTGAAATTTCTTTCCAAACCATAGTTCAACATATTCGTCATCAAATAGTTAGAATTTAAAAAGAACAATGTGTATCCAAAAGTTACAAATTTATCCAATAAATAAGGAATTACAATTATGGACAGCATAGTTCAGTTGATAACATGCTTGAAATATACTTTATTACGATACCTAAACTATGAAAATATCAAAGCTGTCAGGGTTTCGAATCCTAACGTGACGAAGCAAAAGAAATTGTTTGTCGTTTCGCTTCAATGTGGATATATCGCCGGTGCTTCGGAGAATGAACCCGTGAATTATATTGCTGTAAAAAAAACACTTCTTATCATAACGCCATGAAAAAAACTCATCTCTATAAAATGTGATGAACAAACATATATGTCAGTAAGCACTATAAAAAATACATATTGGTAAACGCTGTGAAAAAACACGTCTTGTATAAATACTGTGAAAAGAAACCCGCATCATTGAATGGTCGTAATATAAAATATGTTTTATTAAACACTGTGAAAAGAAACCCTTTCTAAGAAACGCCGCGAAGAAAAAGTTCACTCGTGAAAACACGATGAAAAAATATATTTTTTTGTGAAAACGCCGTGAAAAAAACCTTATTCATGAAAATACCGTGATAAGTAACTTATTAAGAAGGCATCGTCAAAAAATACTTATGAAAACCCTCGGGAAGCAAATCTTTTCACATCGTTTCTTCAAGTAAATAATTAATTTTTCCTATTGTTTTAATTATAATGGTTTATTATTTTATTAGGAATAAGATATGTTATATAATTTAACATCAAATGCTCGTATTTTTTAGATTAACCCTTTGGTGCACGTATTTTTCTGTTCAGGGAATTTACTTGAAAATTCTTACTCGAAGTTTTTTGGGGTCGCTGATTACGAATATGAAGTCAGAATTTCGAAAATTTCAATTCAAGATGGCGATTTGAAATTTTAGAAAAAAGAGATATATAAGTTTGAAAATCTCTACTTGTGGGCTTTGGGGGGTCGGTGATTACGAACATGAAGTCAGAAGTTAAAAATTTTCAATTCAAGATGTCGGATTCAAGATGGCGATTTCAAAATGTTGAAAAAAAGAGTTATATGAGCTTGAAAGTATCAAGTTGGAGGTTTTTGGGGTCGCTGATTACGATCGCTGATCTACGATTAGATTCTCGTAATTCTTCAAAATAGATCTCATATGGTTAACACTGACACGTAAATCGTGGTTGAAATGTTGATGAAATTTTTTTAATTTACTCTTACTTAGCGTAATCCATAAATTCCATAAATGCTTACATTATTGAAATCAAAGTATTTAAAAACTCATCTACGATTCCAAAGATTTACGTATCAATGTAAACTAAATTTGATCGACTAATTTTAATTTATTAACTTAAAATTCGTAAGCAGCGTCTCCAAAAACCCCAAGTATATATTTTCAAGCTCGTATATTTTTTTTCAAAATTTTGGAACCGGCATCTTGAATCTATAATTTCTCAATTCAGATTTGAAATTAGCGACCTTCAAAACCCCGTTATACCAATTTTGAAAAGAATCAAACTTTTATTAGGTATACTCGTCCGCCATATTGTATCCGTTATTTTGTTTTCGAAATTTTTGACAACGGATTCGTAATCTGCGACTTTTTTGCATAATACGTTTTTTACGGAAAAATTATTATTATAGTTTTTTCTTGGAATAAAACAGTTCAATTTGAAGTTTTAACGAATATGGTATTTTTTCACGGTTTTTTCATGAGTAAGGTTTCTTTTCACGGCGCTTATAGGAATAATGTTTTATTTCAGCATTTACCTAAATATATATTTTTTCGTAGAATTTTACTGAGATGTGTTCTTCTTCACGGTGTTCTAAAACAATGTTTTTTTACAGCGACCTAATAAACAATTTATTTTTCACGGCGTCTTTGAAAAAGGTTTTTCTTCATAGCTTTATTTGCAGGTTTTTTTCATAAGCACCGGCGATACATCCTTGATTAACTATTTTAAGCTTCTTGTAATCCTACTTTCTGAATAAAGAATAAGAAATAATACACTTATTTTAATAAAATTTTCGTTTCATAACTAATTCCTTAATGAAATTCATAATCAAACTGCTTTTCACTTCATGGTAACTCAAATTATTCACAAAATACGTGATACATTCAGGAAGTGAGTTGGTACATGTTTAGAACAATAGAAATAACATCAAACATGTGGGTGGGGGTCTGAAGTTCCTGAAAAATCTATCACGTATTTTGTGTATGATTAATATTAACTCATTTTTTCACATGAGAATTCTTTTGAATCAATAAAGCTCGTTAAAAAAATAGCGAAACTAGCGAATTTATAGCATCACTGTATTGGATGATATTTGCTGAAAATGCAGTATTTTTTCTTAGTGTAAACATAATACAATCAAGACTCCGAGAAAAGAGACCGCAATTGGATAAACGACAACAGTAGTGCTGTCCGAATAAAGGAAGTTACTTTCGACCTTCTTGTTTTTACATTCAGCACCTTGCTAGGTTCGGTGAAAGTATGCGCTTTGAGAAAGATATGTTCATTGACCACTTGCCATTCAAACGAAGACTTTTTCATTGTAAATTAAATGACCATTGTTTTGTGGTTTAGTGTGACTAAAAGAATTCTTTCTACAGATGGATTAAATAGAGCAAACGGTAGAAAGAACAAAAATAATTTGCGTAAAATAAATAATTACCAAAAAATAAGTCAAGATTGAAATAATGCAAGCATTATAAATTGCTAATTGAAATTAAAAGAAAGTCCTTTCTAAGTTCTCTTGTAGATGTTCGTGGTAGCTTTCAATATGGTTCTATGGTATATAAACTGTTATTTTTCCTTTAAGCTTATTATCATTATCAAAGAAATAATATAACGTATGAATTGTTTGATATTTTCATTTAATGAGAAAAAAATTAAACCTTACACTAAAATAAATGAAAATAGCCTAAACTAGAGCTCAGAGGAACATACGAGGTAAAGTAGTGCATCCTCAAATCTGTATTTAAAACGCGAACTATACGATTGTAAGGCACACTTACAATAGCGTATTGGTCGGTGAAATTGCAATACGTGTATTGCAACTTAAAAGAATACGCGCCACTTATAATGCTAGTATGGCAATTTCACTTTACAATATCAGTATTGTAATTTTGCTATACACTCACTTTAGCCTATCTAGCAGATGAGTGATTTAGAGCTTGGAGGTTACAGTTCGATTTTCTGTGCCTGCGAATTTTGATGTTTCTTTAAAAACTTTCTTCAGAAACATTAACATTTTATGCATGGAAAAATTAAAATAATGGAATTTGAACAGTACAATCACATTTAGAAATAAAGAATCAAGGCTGCGCACCAGTTTCCAGTACTATTTATTAAAAGTTCTAAAGACTTGGAAAAAACACATTATGAAACAGATTTTCAATCAGGTATGTGAGGAAGCTAAATACAATTATAATATTTGTTCATTACTCTTACCTCTTAATTTGAATCTTTCTTTAAAAACTTGGTTTTAGTATATTTCAATTTTTGTCCCTTTGTTTATAATAAATTTTTATACACTCAGATAAATGTCAATGTTTGCCCTAATTACACTTTTTGATACAAATAGACACAAATAACTGAATGTTAAGAGGCTGTTTATTCATTTCAAAATAAATATTCCTGAATTAAACGTAACATTTGCAACAAACTTCACTTAGTCTAACAGCCAAATAATTATGTTTGTGTTGAAAATATTTTCACGTGGTTCAAATTAAAACAGGCAAGGGGATGCTGCTTGTGTTTCAAGTCAACTTTTTCTCTGAGTATACACTTATAGATTTCAACTTTTCTGTCTTTTTCACTTTCAAGTAAGAATAACAACATAATACATAGAATATATTTTTTAAAAATATTTTTTTACATTCACATTATCAGTAATAAAATCTAACTTTTGGTAACAATTCTTCAAGTATTCAGGTTCAGTATTCTAATGAGTCTATATCGTCTATTGTCCATTCATTACTGCTTCTTTTTCAATAGTGTATCGCACCTGGATACAATATTTTTAAAGCTGTCAAATATTAGGACATAAATAAGAAAAAACTTCGTGTTTAGCGCTAGAAATAACAATTATATTCAGTTTCAAAAATAATTTATTAAATACAGCATATACACAGAAAAGAAGCTATTTTACAAAAGTCAAATGATCTAGTACAGTCTCATTTTTGTGCGTAGCCCGAGTACGCAAGGTCCTGATCAAACTGTGAATTTATTGGTGCAGCATTATCCTGGAACGACCTGTATTGAGCAGACTGATATTCCCAGGGTCCATGAGCAGCAAGAGGAGCGGAATGGCTGTCGGCAGCAATTTTTTTGCAAAGCTGGAAAATAGCCAATCCCACCGAAACGACGAAACTAAAAAACGATAACTGAAGTGCGTTCCAAGCTTTCAATCCAAGTACTCCAATTGCCAAGGGGATCAAAGTCATGGCCTTAAGCAGGACAAACACAAGAATTGGGATGATGACTTTCTTCAACTTGGATTTACGTGCTTCTTCAACTGCCCGACCTTCTCCAAACTTCAAGTCGAAGCTCAGCTTGTCATCATCAATATTTCTTGCACTAACTTTCACTGATGATTCTAAAGGAAGTTTGAAGGTCACGTCGTGGGAAGCTAAGTAGGATCTCAGCGTGTTCATGAAGGAAGCTTCACCCCGTGCAGAAACCTCGTCAACTGGGTACGAGTTGCGGGTGACTTCCACAGTTTCCGAAATCTGTTGAGAGATTTTGAATGTTAGAGATGCAATCTTTAATGTATTATGTAAATTCAATTTAATTAGACAGATTGACTCGAGATCTTAGGATAGTGAACATGAAATAAATAATTAAGTTTTTACGTTTTTTTATAGCAAATAATTAATGAAATACTAAAAAGTCATGTAAATACATATTGTATACTACGTTAAATGATAAAACTGATTGTAATGGACCTTCTTTCTATAAATTTAATTCGTGAGTTTAAATTCTAATACAGGATAAATAAAACAAACCTTGAAATTATCCTTGCGGAAGATTTGATCCAGAAGATTTAGGACTTTAAACTTCATGCAGGCGATTTCGTCATTTTTCTGCGCACATTCAGCTTTGGTCTGGTCCACCAAAGAATCCATGCTGGTGCCCTTCCAGAATTCGTTTTTGGCAGGCTGGGCTGCAGCCAGAGCCAGGATGGAACACAACACAAAAAGCTTCATGGTTCTGAAAGTTTAAGGATAAGACCCTGAAATTTTTCGATCAATTGCTTGAAGACAATGTCAAGGACTGAGGCGGGTTAGCGACTGATGCCAATAGGTTGGGCCAATGCCTATTTATACGAGGCCTATCGTTGAATTAAATTACCCTCGCCAAGTTGCATTAACTGCCCCTACTACTGGAGAATTTTCTTTTCGTTCAGTATGGTCTTCGATTATTGAGGCCTCGGCGCGAACATGTCGCGAATTAATAATGAAAGAGGGTGACCGAACTGGAGAACGATGGTGAGCTTACAGAAGAACGCCGATGAGAATTATTCGTAGGAAGTATTGAACTTCCTTTAGGATAATTATTAGTGGATAAAGGGTTCAAGGACGAGGGAAGAAAATTTTATGGGGAATTTGTGAGAAATTGATTAGATCAGTGATTTAAGAAAATGGTGTTGCTATTTACGATCATAATAAGTCTGAATAAGATCAGAAATAAGCATAGTAGAATTTAGTTGCACTTTAGTCACTCCATGCGAAACCTTCTACTGAGTTATTGAAAATTTTAAATTTATAGAATACTTTATTTGTAGGTAATTGAATCGTTTTTGATTTGCATGAAAATGATATTTATAACTTTTGAGATCAATTATCATGTACTGAATTATTATTTTAAAGACCCCGTAAGTTTTTAGAATTGTGTATCTTTCAATTATGATGATAGTTAATAGTCCATATTTAAATTTCAAGATGACAAGCTTGTCATTTTTTACTTTTTTGTATCATTTTAAAATAAGTCAATATTAGTAAATTTATTAAATATTCTGTTAGAATTTTTCTAATGCGGATAAGTATTTTATCACTCTCCTCTTCAGATTTTTAACTTCAAAACCTTTTGAATTAAGAAATGATAAATTTAAATTAGAAGCCTTATAAATGAAGAATGTCATGGTATAACCATGTAAGTGCAACTTGTGTCATAGCACGTTGCTATTAATCAAATTTATGAAGAAATTATATAAAAAAATCTGCCCGCTTCGCGGGTACATTCTCATCGCGCGCTATGTGCGCGGCTCACTGCGCTCGCAAGTTTGAGCGCGCCCGGGGCGCGCGCTTGTTGGTTCTCGCACTTCGCGCTCGACAGTATATTTATCTCGCGCTTCGCGCTCGATAATGTATTTACCTTGCGCTACGCGCTCGACTTTTCTGCACAGACTTTTTAAAATTAAAGGTAAAAGTATCGTCAACAGTAATTTAATGATTGTGCATTCTCTTTTGTTAAAGCTCCTTAGGCTTTAACGAACACATTCTCATCACGTATCTCGTGCTTCGCATAGAGTTTTTCCCTGAAATTTTATATCATTCCCATAAATGTATATTATTATAATTCGCAACTTGCGTTGGTATTAAAAGAGAGAAAATTTCATTGTCCTGTTTAAACAAATTTGAAAATATTTTTTGCAATTCATTTTGAAGTTACCCTAAATTATTATTAGTTTATCCTAAATTTTATTACATTCTTCTAAATTTACTCAATTCTATTCATTCGATAAAGTTTTTATTTCATTCATCTTGAAGTCTTTAAAACTCACCCTAAATTTGGAGGCATTTGATCAAATTCTTTTAAAGTTTTTTCAATTTTTCCCTAATTAATTTCAAACTCATTTCTGAATTTATTGAATTATGATTGTACAAAATGTAGAACTGATTTATTTTGAAAGTGGTTAGTTTAAATAAGTTTGTTTTGGAAATGTTATATTATATATATTTTTAAAGTAATTGAAAATGGTACATTTCAGTATTTAAAAAAATATTATATTCATTTTATAAGATATTATCTTAAAACTATTCTGCTTCTACGTTTTTCATTTTTTAAAGAATGGTTGCGTATCAAATTAATTGATTCAGAAAGTGCGCTTTTAATACTTTGAATCATAATTTTTGTTTATTTTTCATGTTTTGAATTTGAAAATGTAAATTAGAAAAAAGCCTTTTTGGAGATTAAAAAAACTGGTAAATTTTGATTTGCTAAAAGTTAAAAAAACGGCCTGTCGTATGGAAAAAATAGGTGAAGGGAATTTTGTAGCTACGTTTTTGATCATACGCCCTTATGAATATTTTAATTTGTCTTGTGCCGTTTCTCTAAAAAGTCAATTTAATTATTTAGAATCTTATTTTTTACGATTAAAACGAAAACCACGCGTTTTATCAAAAAATTAATTCAAAAAAAAATTTAGATTTTTCTGGTCTAATTAACCTTTCTCTTATATCTTGTGTCATTTTACCAAACATGTAATTTTTTTTATTTTTAATATTGTTATTCCCGATTAAAATAGAAACTACTAATCATATAAAAAAAACTATTAATAAAAATTTTTGATCTCTACTTTCGGCAAAAAAATGTTAATTTGAATTATCAATTTTTCGAAAAAATTCAAAAAGTTGTTATGATAATCTTGTAAGGCTTTCGTAAATTAACATTTTACTTTTCAAGCAATATGAACAAGGCTACACAGAATTTTTGCATCATGAAAAAATGTGGTCTCAAAAAGATTCAAAATACGCTCACTTTTAAAATTTGTATCCAAAATGGCTGACCAACGAACTTGGCATTTAGCTTAGGACACTAAAAGAGTGTATCAAAGGCCAATCTAATACATTATTTTGTTCAAAAGTTATCGTGCTCATAGACAGACAGACAGACATAAAGACAGACACATTCGTAAAAACCTGTTTTTCGGATTTAAGGGGTCTCAAAACGTGAATTTTTGACAGAAACTGTTAGGGGGGGGGGGG
>NC_046658.1:63727792-63761906 GCF_010883055.1 Belonocnema kinseyi | reverse complement strand
GGTCAAATTTTACACAAATATAATACCTTCTCTGATGAGAATGTATTAACATGAAAAAATGACAAATTATTAATTAAATTTTTTGATACCCCACACACGAGGCGAAAAAGAAATTAAATGCCAAAAGTTGTGATTAGAATGTGCCCACGAAGCGGGCAGATTTGTTTGTTTTTTACTGTTAATAATTTTTTTCATGATTAGAGCCAAAACTATACATCCTATCAAAAAGTGGTTAATAACAAATTTTGAGATCTTTTTCAAATGCACAATTTTTGTTTTTTCATCTTTCACCGTATTTTGCATAGTTTCGCCGAAAAATGTAATTTTTGGATTTTTCATAATGTTTTATGCCGTCAAAATAAAAAATTTTAATTTTTTAAAAAATTCAAATAGTTGTTATGATAATCATGTATGGCATTCAAAAAGCAACATTTTTCTTTTCTTGACTTTTTTTCATATCGTGCGTTATTTGGCCTAAAATTCAAAGAATTTTTGAATTTTGAAAAAAGTGGTCTCAAAAATATTCAAAATGTGCCCACTTTTTCAATTTTTGTCCAAAATGCCTGGCTAACGAACTTGACCTTTAGTTTAGGACACTAAACGAGTGTACCAAAGGCCAATCTAATAGATTAATGTTTCCAAATGTTATCGTGTTCACAGACAGACATTAATACATACAGACAGACATAATCGTAAAAACCAGTTTTTCGGATTCAGGGGGTCTCAAAATGTGGACATTTGACAAAAACTGGGGGATCAAATTTTACATAAATCCAATACCTTCTCTGACGAGAATGTAAAAATGTACATTGCAGATATTTATAAGCAGAAAGAAATGGGGTTTTCCTCTAGTGTTATTAAAATTACATTATTAAAGATCTTTTCTTGGAAACGTTTGTTATTCATCAATTTTTGCTAATTTTATTAGAAAATTATATAAATAAATGCACATTTCAGGAGTTTCAAGTCCAGAATTAATTTTGTATTAATTCTAGTCCTGTGGGAATTATAGTTTCCATTTATCAATATTTTTCTATTTTATAAATAACTTATATGAATAAATGCACGCTAAAAGGAATTTCTAGGCATACCTAAACTGTTATTTGCCATGTATTACAAATCTTTAGTTTTATTAATAAATTCTATTGGAAAATGTGCATCGCAGAAATTTATATGCAGAAAGAAATATTTTTCTTATATTATTTTATATCTTATATTGACAAAGATATAACTTGATATAACTTTGCTATTTACACTATTTGTTTATTATATAAACAAATTTACATGCTAGGCGCTTATAGGCAGAACAAATCGCCCTTTTCTCAAGGCTTGTTAAAATTATATTTTGAATAATTTTTTAGAAGTAGTTTGTAATTTTTTTATATGAACTTTTGTTTAACAAATAGAATCTATAAAATTTGTAAGCAATCTAAATCTAAACCTTTTCTGGTAACATAATTGGAAATGTAAGTTCAACAATATTTCATGACAAAGCGATTTATTTTTGCCTGAAAACGTCGAAAATGTTAATCGATTTATATAATTTCTTTATAAAATAAATAAAAATAATTGAATGTCAAAATTTCTTGAGAAAATATCATTGTTAATATAATTCCCAGAATACTAGAAGAAAAACAGATATCTTTTGGCCTAATATCGGCTGAATGTGCATTTTGTAAATATAATTTGTTTACAAAATAAACAAATATTGATAAATAAAAACATTTCTTTTACAAAACATCATTAGTTATACGACTTCAACAAGGCTAGAAAAAGAAACATTCCTTTTTGCTTATATATCTCTGTGTTTTACATTTGTTTACAAAATCAATTTATAAAATCAGATATTATATTTTAATAGCCGCATATCATCCTTACGACGAAAGCAAGTGATTTCAGAGCAGACATATAGTTTGAAAACGAATCATTTCTAATGTCGATTATGGCCAATCAGATTTCTTTATAACAATAAACTTAACACGTTAACCAAGTTTTTTTTCTTATAATTGGATCCAAGCGAAGGCAAGTATATTTAAAAAATAATCTAGGGGATAGAAACGAAATACAAAAAATTGATTTTTTTCACCATTAGCATTGAGATAAAAATTAAATGAACCAAAAGAATTAAAAATGAGCTCATGCTTATCTCTGAAGAATTAATTTCTGCATGAAAAAGATATAAAATATTGGTTGAATTATATTTAAAAAATAATAAACTAGCCTCTGAAGATACTGCGAGATAAGAAATACTTTCCTTCTATGTTTTAAAGGACTTTCAAATGAATATAAATAACTTTTTCAGTATAAACATGTTCTTCTGTAGATGAGAAAGAAAAGAGTTATTTAATCAATAGAAATTCAGTAATTTTGTACTGAACACAAATTAAAATGAAATTTACATGAATAATAGAATATTTAATAACGCAAAAGTATCTATTTTAAATTGCCATTATTTTACTACATTTACTTTGTATTGCATAGTATCGCTCTCTATAAGAGTGTCGGCAATACTCCAGATAATTCTAGTTAGGGAAAAGTGGAATAGAGTCAAATACAATAGAATTATATTTCTTTATTACAAATACAAATTTTTAACGTTTTTAGAAATATCACCTGTCTAGAGCATAAAGCACTCATTCAAGTATAATTTTTCTGATATTTATACCATTTATATGTTTGCTTAAAATGTATCTAACAAAACTTTCATTTTTTTCATTAAATGTCTATATACCTATATAAGTTTTTGAAAATATTTAGCCGATTTTTACTTATTGGAGTATAGTCGAAGAATAAAATTGAACGTCCTTTTAATTGTAATTAGATTGAAAGTGAAAGTGAAGATACAGTTTTGCATATTAGTAATTCAGGCACTCATCGCAGGCTTCCGCTCTCATTAAACTACATAACTTACGACTTCTAATTTGTCATTCGCAAATAAGGTTTGATTTTCTGTAATATTAAAATAGCATTTTAATTTCAGGAAAAATTTCACTGAATGATTGTTGAGCATATAAATAATACGTTTTAAAAAAAAATTGTAACTCTAAGAGACAATTTTTATAACATTGAAAAAGATGAATAAAATTGATAATCTTAAATAGTTTCCAAATTTTGAAAGTTCTCTCAATTATCCTTAGTTAAATTCAAACTGGTTATGGAAAATTTTTAAATATTTATTGGTTATATTAGATATTTATATATTTTTATATAAATTTTATATTTTAATCCAATGTCGTAATAGTTAAAATGCCACAGTTGCACCAACTGAAAAGTATTTATCTGCTTATGAAGATAAAAATAATAATATAATTTATTAAGAAAACAAGAAATAAAAATTGGAGGTAAGATGACTCGGATGGTGGCATGCTGGAAGATATTTCAGCAGAACATCTATAATTGTGCGAGTATCATCAACGTTGTGGCCCTAAGTCCCCTCAATCTCCTAAAAACTTTTTCAGTTCTTCTTCATAGATATTTGTCTATCCTGTTAAACAAAGACTATTATTATTCCTACAAGAATAGTAGCGTTCGATCGAAAAATTTCGAAAAACCTATGGAATAGAATGGAATAGAAGCTTCTAATGTGTTTCCTAAGGGTTTAACATTTTTCTTGTACCTTCTTCCCTATTCCTTTACATGCATTCCACCAACTTACTTGGTGGTGGGAAAGGAACCTACACAGTTATAAGGTGGGTTCCGAACCACCAAGAGGAACTGCTTTAATTATTTAGAGAACACCTTTTTCTCTAGAGGTATCGGTCCCACGAGTCTCCGGAGATGAACAACTCCCTTGCTAGGCTAGTGTGAACCGCATGGTCCACCGAGGCTCTTCCAGAGTGCGAGGTGGGTCCAAAGCCTACGCTTGAGCCCCCACGACCATCGTGCCACTCAAAAAATGTATGGTATGAAATGCATTATTCAGAGTCATAAAAGTATTTAAGTTTTTTATCAGGAGTTCAAACTACTTGTGGTATTGATTAAGAAAAAAACATTAGTGATTTGACCAAACGAAACTCGCGTGTCGTGACTCGAAGCCTGGACGTATATCATATAATGATTTCGTAGAACATTGGCACTGATGCAAATTCTTTATTCAAAACATGAATTCGACTTTCCATACGCACGTGTCACGTGCTATTCCATTAGATGCGGATTCTAGGTTAATTTCACCCTTGGACCTAATTAACGGCACCTTCTTCTGGAATTTTTAAAGAATCCAAGCTCCCTTAATTGCGTATGCAAGCTTCGTTTATGGCGTGAAGACATGCATTTTACGTTTTTGCCACTTGAGTCGTCTCAATTTCTGAGACAGTGACTCGCTAGTAATTGGGGTTTGAGGACAAATTTTACATAAGCATTTAGATCAAGAATCCACAACTATCTGGACGATCGAAAAGTGCTTTTGAATCTGGTCACGCTTCTTCCGGTTCGGTTAAACTTAGAAATGTCCTATGTCCTATATCCTGTTTACCTTTTTTTTATTCTTTAAAAATACAAAATAGTGCAAAATGGTCATGAAACTTATTATTTCTCTAGTACAAAGGAAGAAGCTTAATCCTAAATAAAAAATATCATTTGAAATCTCATTCTAATTTTCGGATTATTTCAACACCTACCAAATAATTATTATATCTTAAAATTTTACTTTCGTATATGTCTATACATTTTGTTTTGTAACGACTTCACTTTTCGACAACAGCTCTTACTTAATCCTTTCGCTTTCCTACCATTAACTGATTTTTCTAAATCTTGAACTGATTTTTACTATGTAAATTATTGTTTCTTAGATATGATGATTAAATAATGGAGTGGGTGATTTATCAAGGTATAGTTTTTATAAAAAATATTAGAATTTTTATTGTACATAAATAGGATCTGGTAATTTTACAAATAAATATTAAATACTGGAGGTAAGCCTATTTCCTGTAGGCTCGATAAGGTCCTTGTGCAGATGTGTCCCAATGGGGTGGGTGCTCAACAGGTGGGTGACCATAATGTACTACTTCATAGGCAACTTTGGGCTTGGTGAATTTGAAGATTAGCATCGCACCACTCAGGACCAGAGATAAGAGTCCAAGAGTGAGAGCTTTCCACGTTTTCAGAGCAATTAGAGCGAGAGCCAAAGGTACCAACGCAGTGGCCTTGAATTTGAGACCTAAAAGGAAGGGAATCATGACCTTCTTGACGAAACCTCGACCTGTGCAAACATAAATAATAGAATCGATCAATTACGCCACTTAGTAAGATGCTTTAGTTAATTTAGCCAATATTTACAATTTAATGCAGGTGCTTAGAGAAGAAATTTTAATTATTTGGATGTTATACTTGAATCGAGTGCAAAGAAAAAGAATGCTAAAGAAGTTGATAAATTGAAAATAACTTTTGAAAGTAATTCATCTGAATATTTTGCATTAATACAAAATTTAATCGACATACCCTGTCCATTCTCTGAGTCTGAAAGAGGAACACTGACTTCCCTCGGAACAGATTCAACCAAAGCTCTAGGAACAATATTAGAACCAACAATAGCTTCTGGCAATTTGGCTTCTAATTTGTGACTCGACAAATAAGCATCAAGCTTTTCCAACATCAGAGATCGAAGAAGCTCCTTCCTAGCAGGGTCCGCAGAATCCTGGGAAGAGTAAAATTCTTCCAGATTGTCTTCTGGAACTCGCATGGATCTGATAATCGACAAGTCTTCTGTAATTGCTACTTTTTCTTCCTTCACTGCATTACTCAGGTAGGCGAGCACTTTGGGCTTCACGCATGCTAACATCGAATCACTATCCGCGCATCTAGAAACAAGGTCAGATTCTTATTAACAAAGGGAAGAAATATAATTAGTTTGAGGGTATAGGTGAAGCGAAATAGTTTATAAATTAAATTTTCTGAGGATTGACAATTGTGTTGTACTATTTGTACTTGTTCGAGAATTATATATTTGGGAAGACGATGAAATTGAAGAAACGATTTAAAGCTTAAGCTTACCTATAGTAAATATTCCGAAGAACTTGAGCGGTGGTTCCGATGTCTTGGCCGTTTGCCAAGGAGACCAAAAGGGCCAAGGTAGCAATTATAAAAACCCTCATAGCGGTATCACCGATCGATCGATTTGCAAAGCTAAACACCGAATGCTCCCTTGTACAATGACGATCCGGTTTTATACTCAATCGAAGCTTCGAACGTTTCGTGAATTTTGATTATGAACGTGCTACCATCGGGAAGGAAAGAAGAAAGCATCTATGTAGGGTGCCAGTGTTCTTTGATAAGTAGTTCCGATGGACAGAAGAAAGTAATGATAAAACTGTTTTTTAATTGAATATAATCAAAAGATTTTTATTTGTATTATTTAAAAAATAAATTTGACTAGTCAAGACGTATATTTTCTTTGAAATACAAATAAATTTATAAACATGGGAGAGATACGAAATAAATATGACTGAAATGAGAAGGTGTTAACTTTCTTTGAAATTCCATTCTGGCTGGATTCTTGCACATTTTATAAGTTTTATTGTCGAAAAATATGACTAAAAATTATTTGTTCATGCAGTAATCAATAAAGTTTATGTATATTCCTGGTCACAGAAAGCATAAATAATCGGTTTTTTAAATCGATTTATGTGGGAATATTGTTTGCCCCTTCCGGAATAGATAATCTTTGGCATCCAGATAGATAATATGTATAAGAAAGCTAAATTTCAGACGTCGTAGGAGTAACATCAAGCTTTTTAGAAAATTTTATATTTCGTGGTGACGTGAAAAATAAAATTTTCCGATAATTGCCTATTAATGGCTGCGGGTTAGGAATTTATTTTTACATTTAGAACAGTTTCCTTCAAATTTAAGAAATTTAAGTGCGATTAAAAAAATTTGAATTCAACAAATTTGGACAAACACCATAAAATGTCCATATTTCAATTTGAAAAAAGATAAAAATTGTTCTAAAAAAGAAAAGAAAAAATTCTTTTTTTGACAAAAATAAAAAAGAGGAAAAAATGAGAAGGAAACCAACCAAATCCCCTTTCATCTCTTTTTATTTATTTCGTCTTTTTTATTTGAATCATTATGAAATCACAATAAAAAATATTAGCTAAAAATAATAACTAACCTTTCGGTACTGTAGAAAAAAATTTTCCCACGGCCTATGAGCTACAGGAATTTTTTTAGAAAATTTAAAAGTTTATGCTCTGTTAAAATCCCTATCATCCTATTTTGGCCTGAAAATGTCTAGAGCTCTTCTATACTTATCTTTACATTTAAAACAGTTTTTTGTAATATTCCGATAGTGGCCTATAAATGTCATGAATTCGTAATTTATTATCTTATTTAGAACAGAGCAGGAGAACACAAATTCCACGTCTTTGTAGCAGCAATATGCAATTTTTTAGAAAATTTCAAAGTTCGCGGTAAGTTGAAGAACCTAATTCTCCAAGAGTTGCCTATAAACAACTACGGCTGTGAATTTTTTTGTTTATTCAGAACAGAGCTGCTTTGGTTTTCCGATAGTTACTTTGTAGCGAGGTTGTGAAGTTAAAATCCAATTTTTCCGATCGCGGCCTGTAAATGACTACAGTTTCTTTGAAACAAGTTTTTGCATTTAAATCAGAAGGTTTCCCGCAGTTATTTTTTCGGAGAAAACAAAATTTCTTATGTGCTAGAAGCAACGTGTAATTTTTTAGAAAATATTGAAATTTAAATATTAAAATTTATCAACAGAATTTCTTTGGCTTCAAGGTGTTTAATTTGTAAGAGATAACGAAATTTCCTATGTGGTGTAGCAGAAAAATTGAATTTTTTTAGAAAATTTCGAAGTTAAGTGTAAGATTAAAACCCAAATATTTTGATAAAAAAACATATAAATTTATGTATGAATTTATGTATGTTTTTAATTAGGTACAGAGTTTCTTTGGTTTTCCGGTAGTTACTTTGTAGAAGAAAATGAAATTTCTGATGGCCTAGTAGCACCACGTGATGTCAAAATCCGAATTTTCCAGATAGTTAATTCTTATAAGAAAACAAAATTCATGACGTGCTAGAAGGAGCGGAGAATTTTTGACAAAAATTTCAATGTTTGTAATTAGGTGAGAATACGAGTTTTCCGATCGTGTTCTATAAATAGATGGAGCCCTTTGGAATTTATTTATTCCCTCAGAGCAAAATTCTTTGGGTGTCAGATAATTACTTTGTAGAAGGAAACGAATTTTTTGACCCCGTGAGCCACAGAGAATTTTTTGTACCAAATTTCAGTTTATGGTAAAATGAAAACCCAATTTTTCTAATAGTGGTCTATTAAGGGATACAGCTTAAAAAATTTCTTTTTATTTAAAATAGGGTATCTTAGACTTCCATATAATCACCTTTTTAGAGAAAACAAAATTTTCTACGTGATTGGAACAACAAGGAATTTTTTTTATTTTAAAGTTTGTGGTAAGGTTGCAATCTCAATTGTATGATCTTGGCCTAAAAATGACTACAGCTTCTTAGAAGTTTTTTTTTGTTTGAAATAAAGTTTTTTTGGCTTTCAGATAGTTACTTCTTTGAAGGAATCGAAATTTCGGACGTCCTAGGAGCAACAGCAATTTTTTGTTTAGAAAATTTCGTGCGTCGATCCACTTTAGACTAATGAAAATAGGATAATCGTTAGAATACCCGCCCTTATTTAAATGTGCTTATATGAATGAATTTAAACAAAAAAAACTACTAATAAATAGTGCAGGATAAAGCGCAAACGATACCGAAACGTATTTGTAAATCTAAGTTCCTGCAATTTAGGGGATTATATTTCTGAGTAAGTAAAACAGGTGATACAATATTTGCAAGGAATGATAAGCTTTTGAGGTGCGGAGTGCCTGCTTATTGATTTTTTTGGTAATAGTTACGATAGATTAAACTACAGCCTTTTAAATTTCAATTCAAGTATGTATTATCGATAAATTGATTGTCTTCGTGAATAAAGCGGAAACATAAAGATTCGCCACAATATTTTAAGAGTGTTGGTTAAATCCGACTTTGAATTTTTTTTTGATAGGTGAGGTAAATGCGCCAGTCTTCGTCAATGCATAGGTTTTCGGCAGATGGGCAGTATTTTACATATAGGATGCTTTTGTGCTCGTCGTTCTCAACAAAAATGTTTTTCCTCAACGCCATTGCCGATCACTCACATGTCAAAGAACCGATAACTAAAGCAGTCAGATATCTGACTTGCCGATAACCCATGCATTCTCGTATTTATAACTTTGAACTTCTTATCATATTCATTCTAATAGGATATGTTTAATATAGATTTTGAAGCATTTGAAATCTGAAATTCGTCCTTAGCTTCCGATAACTGGCACACTTATTTTACAGCACTGACTCAATATATATTTTTTTCGAAGGATTTGAGAACTTTTTTGGAGGAAATCATTATTTGCATGAAAAATATTAATTTTGCAAAAAAGAGAAATTAGTGGGTAGCAGACGACAGCATTTGAACGGTGAGAATCGTTCGCAAATTTATTTTTCTACTAAAAATTCTGACATCATAGAAGAACTCTCGAACCCAACAACGTTTTCGAAGGGTCACGTTTTGATGATCTAATAATATTTTTAGGTAAATAACCTGCACAATTTAAAATTAGAATTCAAATAATTTTTTTTATAAATAAATAAATGTTACTAAAAAAATTTCCATTTTGTCTATGATGAAATCTCCTAAGTTTCAAAGAGTAACAATAGTTAAAGATGCTCCAACATTATGTAATAAACAGGACAATTTATTATACACAAATTATTTGTTAAAAGAATTTTTTCTAAGGTTTCCATAAGTTTACGTTTTTTAAGTTACATTGCAAGAAATTTCGATAAAAACAATATAATGATGAAGAAATGTCTTCGTGAGATTATTATTGTTAACATTATAAATAAATTTAATAGAAAAATGCATTAATCAGGCATTTTTTTACTTCTGCAACATTTTCGACAACTTTTTCGTTGAAAATACCCAAATAATGCATATGCTTACTAAATTTGTTCAGAACATCATAGAATTTATTAACTAAGTGTGATTCTTAATGAAATTTTCATTAAACTCCCAATTTAAAAGACAGACATAAAAAAATTCCTATTGACAGATGCCCAAATAATGCATTTATTTGTTAAATTCATTTTAAAAATCATAAAATTTATCAACTAATCATGAATTTTGCTGAATTTATAATGAAGATCCACATAAAAAGTATAAAGTCGAAAAAAATAATTTTTTCGTTAATTAATTTAATGCAAACGTGGATTTTTTAAATTAAATTTGTTTAAAAAATCATAAAATTTATTAAAAATAAAAAATTTGTCTTGAATAATCATGAAGTTCATAATTTAAAAAGTTGACATCGAAAAAATGAATTTTTATTCAGACAAATAACTGATAAGTGCATTTTTTCATTAAATTACTTAAATTGTTATGAAGTTCCCAATTTAAAGGACTGGTACTCAAAAAAATAATTTTCTTTTGCCGATAAATGCCCGAATAATGCATTTGTTTATTACATTTTTTTTAAATAATAAGTTTAATCAGCAAATTATGAATTTTGCTAAAATTATCATGAAGCTCCTTATTAAAAAAAATGGTCATAGAAAAAAGCTAATTTTTCTTTTGAAAAATTCATGATTAATGCATTTGTTTATTAAATTTGTTTGTAATTTCAACAATAATAATCTTACGAAGAAATTTCTTCATCATCATGTTGTTTTTATCAAAATTTCTTCCAATATAACTTTAAAAACGTAAAACTATGGAAAGTGGTAAAAAACATTCTTTGAACAAATAATTTGTTTATAAATTTCTTTGTTTATTATATAATTTTGGAACATCTTTGACTAATAATACCCTATGGAGCATTGTCAATTTCAACCATTTTTCTAATATTGAAGACCACCGGGAGCGTCAAAATATTTTACAGAGTTTTTGTAACCAAACTTCAAGTGTTTCGATAGCAAAGTGTAGAGTGCACGGTAAAAGACACTAAGTTTGATATTCTAGGTATTTTTCGAATTCTTAGCGAGTGGGATTTTTCAAAGCGTTTGAACGTGCGATTATGTATTCCATGATGATGAAAAATGAACATTATATAATAATTTAAAAAAAAACCTTTGAAAACTAATTAAAATTTTTATCATTTTTAAATTGTATACATTGTTTTTAAAATTTAATTGTTCCCGAATGTTGGGACATCATCTCAATAGATGGCCCATGTATGGGATCAAATTTCGGACAGACATGGAATAGCCAAAGGCGTTTGGCCGTTATTATTTATTTATTATTTTGGTTGGCCCGACCAGTGGCGCACAAAGTTGGATCGACCGTCCGACGGTTGGCCAGACCGTGGGCCGACGGTCAATTCGCACCTGGAAAAAAGATTTCAAACGAAAAAATAATAATAATGTTACATCAGCGCATAAACAATTGATAACAGTGTAATTGCAGGACTTGCCATCGGCTTATTCTGCATGTTCCAAGATCACCAGCAATCGCCTATTTTAAGAGCAGGTATCAGAAATAGCGTTCGTAGCTTATAATTTCAGATCGTTAGTGCTTTTTCTTGAGAATTTGAAAGAATTTTTTGCTTAGTTTAAAGTTTAGGAATGTTAAAATATTTTTATATTTACCCTCCCGCTCAATAGTTTAAGTTCACCTAAAAAAAAGAAGAAGCTCTTAAAAGTTTTATATCTCACGAACTCACCTCGTAGAAGACTTTTTAAACCTCATTTGAAAAGTTTTAATGTATTTTTAAATTGCTGCAAACAAATTTCTTTAAGATACACAGAGTTCCTTCTGCGCAAATAAACGAATCTTACAAAATCAAAGCCAGTTTTAAAGTACAGTTCAAGAGCTTTAAAATAAGCCCATGCACGTTATTTTAAGTCAATTTTTTATCAAGTTATGGACATTTTTATGAAAAATGGCCATTTTTTGACAATCTATTATTTTGGATAAAGAATTAACAATTCTTTTGACACTTAAAAGGTTTTTCACCAATTTTTTCTTTTAATTAAATTTTGTGTATATACATACAAAAAACGTGTATGCGGGTAAAAATAAAATGATTTCTAAAAATATCATTATCACATATCAAATTCATTCTATATAATAACACAACGTTACAGTATTATTCGTAGCATCAGTCACTTTTAGTTTATAAACGTAACCGCTAATCGTCTTTGTTTACTATACATAGAGACACAATAATATGCTTACCAAACTTTACTGCATATTTGGAAATTTTCTTTTAATTTAAAAATTAACCCTTCGAGAACGCACCTATTTTTCCGATCCCAGAGAACACACTGGGTTAATTAGACCCAATACTTAATACTTAATCCAAAAAAGAAACTTTCTTTCCTTCATCATTTTTTTTTGTAGGATGAATAGTATTAAAAATATAATAGATTGTCAAAAAATGTCAATTTTTCATAAAAATGTCCGTAGCTTGATAAAAAATTGACTTAAAATATCGTTCTTGGGCTTATTTTAAAGCTCTTGAAATGTTCTTTAAAATTGGATTGCATTTTTTAAGATACATATATTTTGGATTACCATGCAAGCGGTCAAAGTCGCGTCTACAATTTTTCAAACTTTCACAACTTCAAGCATGCGCAGAGGGAACTGTGTGTATTGTTAAAAAATGGTTTGTAGCAATTTAAAAGTACATTACAAGAGCTTTCAAATGAGGTTCAAAAGTCTTCTACGATATATAGTTCGCGAGATATAAACTTTCAAGAACTTCTTTTTTTGAGGCGAGCTTAAACTTTTGAGCGGTAAGGTTTAGGCTGTTATATTTACAAATGTCCATGAATGCAACGCGATAAATCTAAAAGGGCTATTTAATTTATTTAATATTTCTCTAATTCTGATAGTATTTAGATATAATATATATTTAACACAAAAAATAAGTTTTAATTTTTATTAACAAATCGCTTTACCCTGTCGTATGTATTTCGAATTTAGCAATTCTTGAGTTAATTAAAACAGTTTTGTTAAGAATAGCTTTTAATCTGTCAAGTTACTAAAGAAGATACTGATTAGTGTATTTTTTAAAACATTACACATTAAATTTGATATATTTTAAGCAATTTATTTACTTATGAATAATACGATAGTCAAACTTCTAAATAGGATTCAGGATTAAGTTATTGCTGTGTATACTCTTTTGCATACACAAACAGCTTTTAAACGGTTTGTAGCTACATTATTCCAATCTACTTTGAATTTGGTCAAAGTATTATATCCAATTAATGAGTCGAATACAACAAAGTTATTTATTCATTTCTTGTACTAACAAATGATTATAGTTAATAATACAATAAAGTATTACAAAAAAATCTCGATTTTATTTATTACAATTAAATGTAAGACAGAAGTATACATTGAACACTCCACAGTAGCATTTTAGTCATTCACAATTTAAAACAACACCCACATTCACTTTAAAAATCTAGCATTCAAACATTTCAAGTGTTCTACAGATTTTGGGTATATGGCAACCGAATGCATACAAATAATTAAAATTAAATAAACAAGATATAAATAAATCAATAAATATCTAATTCGTTAAATAAAGAAGCTTTTTTAGTTATTAAAAGGGCTGATTTACAAAAGACAAACTTTCATCCAGTTCACATTTAACAAACTTATACAATATTTGTGAGAATATTCTCAAGTATAATTTACAGCTTTGACTATTTCAAAGATAATCAACTCATGAATTCACACATTCAATTAATATACATAATTCTTCAATTTACAACAGTCTCACCATACAATAAGCATGACTAAGGTCGACTTTTTCGTCTAAAATATTTTTCCGAGAATTCTCTTCCCTTTAGGAACATTTGTAAAAGAATCAAGAAATATATATTAGATAAATGTTGATTAAAATTAGTTCTTTACAATTGCTTGAAAACCAAACAGATTTAGTTTTGAGCTGTTTATAAACAATTCTTTAGATTCATCATTTAATGTATAATATCAGTTAAATGTACAATTTCAAATCTTACATTAAATTCCTAATTTCGGATATATATTAATTGTTTTGGTTTTGAATATACTTTTCTCGGGGTTTTAAGTAGAAAAAATGGAAAATTTCTATTCCGTGTTGATGTGACATGGATAAGTTCGTAAGCAATCTCCGCCGTCTTGTCCCAACCTTGCTGCATTCAAATAGCGATGAAATCTTTGACTGGAAACTGTGGCCGAATTTCCACGCTTCAACTCTTGAGGATCCCTGAAAAAATTGAATTATATCGTAAATTTCAACGACTAATAGTAAAAAAGAAAGAATGTCAAAATGAATGATTATTTACGATATGATACGATATTTGAACTAAGTAGACTGACAGAAAATGCTCGCAATTTATTTTCATTGATATAGATTCTAAGAAGCCACCAATGCACATTTTCTTTACCATAATTCTCCAATTGGAAGAAAGGATTGAAGTTCAAGAAATATAAAAGGAATAATATTAATATATTTCTAAGTGCATATACATGCAGTAAAATGATTAGATTATAAAATCCCATCTTCATTAGTGAATAGAAATTTCTGACTCAATTACGCATATAAAACTCGAAGATAGGTTTTAATAAGAAAAACGTGTTTTGAGGACGGACACATGTTATTTCGCACACTGGCCTAATTCATTGAAAGCATTCCTCCTACAATCCAAGATGTATGTAAATTTAACTACATTCACATTAACATTATAAAAAAATATTATAATTGTAAAGATGATATCTGATTGATGTTTGAGAAACTATACAGTTAATTAATTGAATGATCCTTTTCTTATTGATACCAACCACTGTTTTCACTTTGAAGTAAACAAATCTTCTTGCACATACCAAGGAAGATTTAAAATAATTTCCGGAGATTGATGAGTAAATCATTTGCTTCTGCACTCACTCGTTTCTTGCTGATTTCGAGATACACTTTAATGCAGTTTGAGGTAACAGTACTTATGAATGCGTGCACTTGAAATGAAGCCAACTGCCTGAGAAAGCTGGAGAACCATTTCAGATTGTGTACCACATTGTTAAGTAAGAAAAATCCTGTGTTTAATTTTTATGTATGTCTAGGTTATAAAAATGAAAGTAAGGACGTTCTTTACAAGTTCAATGTGGGTTTTACTGTCTGGTAGATGCAGAAGAGAAATCGATATTTACAGTTATTTGTAAAGAGAGACAGCTGTGATTTTGTGTTGTTTATGACTTACGTTTTAAATATTTAGAAAGCTGCATTTTAGATGTAACCCTGCATCCTTAAGTGGTTTTTACTAATTATTATATTTATGCTTATTCTGAATTTCAAGTTACTTTTTTATATTAAGTTACTGGACTCATAGGTTATCAGATATTATACATCATTTTAACAATATTGTTATATTTTTAAGGTTTATGTTTCCCTTACAGTAGAAAATAATTTTAGAAATTGGAAACTGTTTTTCAGTTAGACACTTTTCAATATTCTGTTTAATTTAACTTTTATAATAGTCAACATAAGAATCTTTCAGTTTTTAATACTTTCGTTTGCTATTAATAAATTTCAAATGTTACATTGTTTATGCTTCCTATTATAAGTTATTTAACTCTAAATCCAATTAAAAATTTGTCTTCATCGAAAGCTTCCAGATTTTAATTTTTCCACTTTAGAAAGTCAAATTTGAAATTTTTGTACAATTATTACTTATTTTTTGGTTTTCAGTATTATATTTTTAAATCCTTTTTATACGAAATTCTGTATTGTCTTAAATCGAAACATTCTTCAATGTTGAATTTTAGAATTACTTAGATTTAAATTGATCTATTTTTAATTCTTCTAAATACGACTCTTTTTGAAATTATATAAAATTTAGAAACCTCCTATTAAAAATGTTTTAAATTTATATACTTATAAATTAAAATTATTGAATTTTGAATACTTCGAATTCGTTGTCATCTTTTTTTAATATTTAAATATTTGCAGTACACTTAATATGTTGTGACATTCTGAACACGGTTGACTCCAAACTATTTAATTTCCTTTACAACTGATTTAAAAACAATCGTTTTCAATTCTTTAATAAAGATTGCTTTGATATTTAATGTGGGTTCATGAAAACTTATTCTTATCATTCAGAAAAACAATTCTATTTCATGAAAATAATAGAAAATAAACAAAAAATATGTTGGATATTTTACAGATTTGTTCCTTTTAGTTTTAAAATCTTTCATTTGCAATCAAATTAATTTCTTGATTTGAGAAATTTTTAAAGAATTATCCTCAAAATAATTAAGATAAAGTAGGGTAGAGGGAACTTTTTGTCGAGGCGAAGGATAAAATTCTTTCTATTCTTACTTGTTTGGCTTGTGAATTTTATTTTTATGTAGAAGCTTAACTGAGACTCATTTAGTGACTTAAAAAATATAATTGTAGTTTTATATTTTAAGAAATTAACTGTTTCCTCAACCAATGGTCCCTCCTCAATATTTGGTGCCTTCACCCCCAACAGCTACATTTTGCAATCAACTAATTTTGTGGAAAAGAACTGTACCAAAATTTAGGAAAGCACGCTTTAATTGTCATGAGATAAATCATTTTTGTTTCGACAAGGTTTTCCAAACAAGGAACTCTTTTCTTCCTTGAAACGTTTATTAATTCAGAAAATGTAAGATTTTTACCAAAAAATTTGGTTTTTACCTCATTATTTTCTAGCTCATTTAATATTTGGTTCTAACTTACAGAAGGAAATTGCGCTTATTTGCTAATAATAAATTCTCAGTACCTCTCTAAATTATCTATTCAAGCTATTAGTAAACGTAATGCTCCTCCTTTCCAACCATCATGACTTTAAATCACAGAAATGCCATAAGCAGAATTCCAGCCAAACTTAATTACGAGGGAAACGTGCAGACAAAAACTGAATGGAATTTAAGAAAAAATACGCGTGGTGCAGACGCGGCAAGAAATAAAGAAAGAGAGAAGAAGAAGAAGAGTTTGAGAGAGGTGGTGACTCCTCGTGTAGGCTCAATGACCCGATTGAAGCAATTCGGAGCAGCCAGGGCGACGGCCACCTTTCTCCTTATGATCCACAATTCCAGAACCGATCAATGATCGCCTTACACAGCTCTTACCTGGACAGTTCGTTGGACACAAGATTGCTATGTGGCGTGTACACCGTCGGGTTCTTGTACATGCTACAAACAAGCCTCTCTCTGCAATTCTCTTCGAGGAACCTTAGTTGTCTGAAGGTCTCGTCTAGTCTCCCAACAATTGGCCCATAATAGTCATCATCATAGGCTGGACGAGATGCTGGAACTGAGTTCTTAGGTGCGATTTGAACCACTAGTTGACCTTGAACTGGCCTTTGTTGCTGTTGTTGTTGATGTTGCTGTTGTTGTTGATGTTGCTGTTGTTGAGCATAAACTATATAAGGACTTTTTTGTTTAGTCACTGCTCCTTTGAAAGAAGATGGCACATTGATTTGAGGATTTTGCGCAGATTGAAGATTTGATGGAACAGGAGCTGATCCCGCTCCCACTGGTCCTGGTACAAATACTGGTCCTATGTTTTGTCCAATATTTGGTCCTTGCGCAATGGTTTGTCCTGGTTCAATACCCGGTCCAGGACTTATATTTGATACAGGTCCCAAATTAATTCCAGGTACTACTTGTTGAAGACGTTGTTTATTTGCTTTAAGTTCATCGACATAGCCAGAGTAAGCAAGGTTTTGCGCATAAGCAGATACTGATGCATGCTTATCTGGAAAATGAGCAGCAACAGGTCTTGTATTTGACGCATATTGTGGGACATCATATGACCCAGTATAAACTGGCGTCATTGGTGTGGGATTGATTGGACCTAAGTGCTGATTGACATTTTCAAATGGTTCATCATAAGGCTCTATGCCCCACTCTTTTAATTCTTCCATATCCTTTCGGTATTGGATGTGTGGATGAGCATAATCATAGCCATTAAATTCCTCTTCACTATGATGAGGCTGGTGAGGAGGATGGTCAACGTAGATTGGGGCTGGCACGGGGACAGGTACAGGAACATGATGATGGTGATGAGCTATCTGAAACGTGATTAAGATTGATGTTGAGCAATGATATATTGGCATATGAAAAGCGAATTCAGATGAGAAAGATTTACATAGTAGAATTTCGTTTTTTAAATTCGGATAACGGTTTTATATTCTCTTTTTAATTATACCTGTTTGGACTAGTGAGACATGTAAATGTGTCAGGAGGTCCGAGATTATCAATTCGGATTTTATAATGTAAAAGAGCTATCAATCAATATATGTTTAAAGTTTTATTCAGAACAATTTATACGTGTCCAATTAATCTCTAAATACATACTATGGCTATTAAGGGCAGGACCAGGCGTTAGCGTGACCAATTCTTTTCAACGAACTCTCCCGTAAGCTATGAACTCAAATCAATTTGTCATACACATATACATACAGACAGTCTAGACGTAAATAAGAGAAAAGAATGTCTATCTGGTATGAAGAACTCTATCGACTTGATAGTTCATGAATAAGGTTGTTATCAGATTTATAGTGCCGTGACCGTTTGATACATGCTTCTAGAGGTCCTTTAAAAATTACGTAAAAATTTTCATGTCATTTTTAAACCCAGTTCAAACGATTTTTCTGGAAGCAGATTTTCAAATAGAAAGACCAAATACTTCATTCTAGTGAAAATCAGAAAAAGAAGTTAGAAAAATAAAGCAGTCACGAGCCCCCCTCACAAGCCAACTAAATGCTGTGGTAATACTAGAAGGACGAATAAAGATGTAGATCTTTTGTATATTCAACTTTAAAATTAAAGAATATTAATGTCGTAACATCGTAAGGAATTTCAAGAGAGAAATCTCTCAGTGTACGTAAGAGATAAGCATTCCGGTCGTAACTGTTTATTTAAAAATGGCTATTTGGACTTCAGTGCCTAAGAGGCAAGAAAAGGTCTAAAATTAATTATTACTGTTGAAGAAGCAATAATGGTCCAAACTCAATTTCCGCAACAAATACTTCGGTTTCTCTTTTAAAATTTCTTATAACTTTACTAAAGAATTAATTAAAACTTTGAAATGCTGTGTAAAATTGACAAAAATAGAGACACTTCTCGTCATAACGAACAGGAATACAGATGTACTTAAAAAACAGTATTTGGGGTCGTCATTGTTTACTTGTGTCCAGCAGTACACAAAAACCTGGAATATATAATGATATTATTATTATTTCAATTACAACTTTAAGCCATTTCTCTTTCGGACAGGCGCGACTCACTCGGTGGCGAATGAATTAATTATGACGAAGGGATATAAAAATTTTAGATTAATCCAAAATTCTCGTTTTATTTATTTAAGTAACACGTTTGTTCCGCAACAATGGTCCGGCCCAGGTCGCTGATCAATCTTTCTAACAATCACCCAAAGTGAAGATCCTCACAAAGCCGTTATGTGAGGTCCGCCACTTGGGTCCATTAGTGTCCAAGGTCTTTTGTTTCAGGCGTCCATCACTCTACTGATACTCTTTTTATTAACTATTCTTTTGTATTTGGTACGATAATCGCCTTTTCAAACCGTCTGGGACGTCTCCCATCTCTAAACGTAAAGTTATCAATTCGCACAGTTTATGTGTTATGTACTCGCGATTGTGTTTAGGCATTTCAGCATTCATACTGCTTCCCCCCGGCAGCCTTACCGTTTTTCAAGTTTTTAATTATATCCCTAACCTCAGTGACACAGACTTTCTCAATTAAGTTTTCCAACGTATCGTATTTTACATCGCAGTTGTGGTGCCCTATAACTGTATCTCCAAATTGTCTCCTAAAATAGTCTCTGAAAGCATCTAGTATCCCGTCTGCATCATATAGCATTTCCCCATTACTATTTCTCATGTTGACAAATTCTGTACTTTTATATCCCTTCATTTTTTAAGAAATTTGAATAATTAATCAATGATAATCACACAGTCTTTTTTACGAAGGTAATGTCCGTTTCCTATTGGTGATGTATTAATTATCAATGGAACTAGCTTTTTCGAATGCAGAAATAAGTGTTAAGATTCGTTCATTTTAAAGTTGAGTATACAACTTGTAAGCTCTAAAAAGGCTAAAGATGCAGGTAAAATTATTGACCGAAATCATTTCAAATCAGGCAGGAACTCTATGCTGAAGTCACACAATCATTTGTTACACAAATATGTTGGTTTTTAAGATTTGATCAATTTTGTTTTGGCAGTTATGGGCAATTGAGTTTTAAAAATTGAAAACGCGAATTTAAAAAGATAGTCTTCTCTGTGCCCGCACCTCAGAGATAAGAAAGAATGTTTTTTGTCTGAAAAACGGAGATTCAAATCTCTTGCTAAAAAGATACACGATACGAGAAAAAGTCAGAAGCTCAGAATTCTTTCTCTGAAAAAGTGCTAGAAAAATATCTCTGGACACTTTCTGCTATCTCGCGTTATTTTCAAATTTTTGTGAAAATATGTGTAAAGTTCTTCAAAATTGATTCTCTTTAGCAATACAATTTTATGTTGGTATGAAAAACCAAAAAGGATATAATTAAAGTATTTTAAGAAGATACCAATCAAAAAATAATAAAGCAAGATAGAAAACACATAGAGTAACTATTACACAGGCCGACAAGATTTGTACCCAGAAACCAGAATATACATTTTCGAAGGTTTTTTGTATGTTGAATCCGAATCTGAGGTTTGAATTTCTCAATTGGCTCTGGTTTTCGAGATATCCCAAACTAAAAGTGCTAAAATAGCTTATTTTGCCTATATTTGAGGTTATGTAGCATCGAATTTTTTCATTCACACAAAAAACCATAAACGCTATTTTAAAGTGTCAGTCTCGTCCTTTCGAATGCCGTTAGTTTTCATAAAATATCTTTTGTTTCTGCTAAGATATCGCATTTTGAAATTTCCTTTTCGTGAGTTTACCTCTGTTTAAGACAAAAATGGCTGTTTTTGCACTTCTAGGTTAGGATATCTCGGCAACCAGAGCCAATTAAGAAATCTGGACCTCAGATTCGGATTCAGCATGCCAAAAACTTTCGGAAAATTATATTCTGGTTTCTGGGTCAGAGGGTCGACCTGATTTTGTCAGTCTGTGTTATTTTAAAAATACCACCTTTAAAGGGAGAGGTTTGATCTAGGAGTTGTTCAAACTTCCAGTTATTTTTTTCTTTGTTTTTTGTAACATCATAAAATTATATTGTTCAACAAATAAATTTCAAACGATTTCATCGATGTGTTTCGCGAAATACACTTATCACGTTAGGAAAAATATAGAAAAACATTAGGGGAAAAATGTAATTTTGTCAATTTTCAACTTTTTAAAATACGTATCGCTTGATTCCCTTTGAGAAACAATATATTTGAGTGGCAAAGGATTCTATAATCTCAGATTGGACTGCCTTGCCGATTTGAAATGAATTCAGTCAATAGTTTTGACTAAATTAGAAAACATTTAACTGAATAAAAATTTCTGTCACTTCCAAAGCGTATAAGGTAAACCTAAAGTAGAAAAATATCTTGGCTTCATCCTAATTAAATAATTATATGTGGGGGAGACCATTCTACAGTAGATAATGATCTTACAGTAGATAATAATTCATTTAAAGCACAAATATAAGTGCAATAATCCATTATAATTTTAATAGATTTCCACATGTCATGTCTTAACTATTTATCATATTAAATTAATTATTTCACATGGATAAGTATTTTAAATTAATGATTATATACTCTAGGATTGTCTACTGTAGGGTGGTCCTTACTACCCGCGTAAGTCACATGCGCAACAGAGACGAGTTTCTAACTTAATGCTTTGTATTTTTTTAGAAAATTATGCATCTTTAATTTAAATTTTTGTTTTGATCCATCACAAGTGGATTAAATATTAAACAGAGTATCTCTTCATTTTTTACCTCAAATCGTATTCATATTATTTACGATAGAGAAGTTGTTTTTGAAAATAATATAGAAAGTTTAATTTTTATTTCTAGTCTTGATAACGAAGTTTTCATAACCTTGAATCTAATATTGGATAAAAAATGATCGATTATGTTAATAAATTTAATATAAAATAAATAAAGTAGTTAATATGAAAGAAACTCGCATGTGAAATACAGGACTTAAATCACAAGTAAACAATATATAAATGAAATATTTGTAGCCTTATGTATTTTTATAGGCTCTATAAACTTTTGTTCTAAATTAGAATCAATTAAAATATAGAGTTAGACAATTTAATTTTGAAAGGAAAGCAATTCATTTAAAATAATTTTTTTAACATACTCATTTACTATTTTGATGCGTTAATATTTAAATGGTATTTAACGTCTATCATTAAATAATACATGTTATGAAAATTAAACGTCTTATGCCTTATTTTCACATAATAAAAAACTCGCTAACTTCTCTTGTGTCAATATGCCTAAATAAATGGAAATTACACATACACACACATCTTCATGTTAAAAAATAATCATAAAATATAATACTCTAATAAAATAATTGTCTCAATTCAGAGTAATTGTTATATTTCATAATAAATAAATATGGTCGATTATTAGATTCAGAAAAAAACGGTGTACTGTTTGTTTTAAAATTCAGTTAAGTGCAATAAGCTTGTTCAGTACTAGTAATGCAACGATAAACTATTAAATAAAAATGTTCAATTATAGTTAATGAACATGAACCTGATTCAAAGCATAAATAATCTACTAAGAATGAAGTTGATAATAATAAATTAATATGCAATACTATATACGGGTATATAAAACGTAATATTTCTATGCAATGAATAATGAAAGTAAAATTGTGTAGTAGAATCTCTGGAAGGGATTTTAACTATAAAAACAAAAATTAACAAGTACAAAAAAAGTTGTATTGAATTTATATCAGCACTTAAAAATCTGTAAGGTCAAAATATTTATCTGTGCTACTTTTTTCACCTTGCTCTTCTCCATTATAAATAAATAGAAGAATTTGAGGTTAATTTCTAAAAAATGTAAATTATTCCACAGTTAATCTTATGTCGGAGAAAACGTAGTTTTAAATTCCACATTCGCCTCCTGAAATCTAGTCCACAGACCCAAAATACGAGACTGTTATACTAATCTAAAATATGCCTCTGACCCTCTTTTTTTACCTGATGGTGGTGATGATAGAGTTTGGGAGATTTGCTGCTGTAATAACTCGAGCACAATTTAAATACGTGAGCAAAAGCAGGCACCATAAACAGCAGCAACTTCAAAAACAACTTTTTCGCAGTTCCAATTCCAAAAAGAAACGGTATAACGAACATGAACTTCAATTTAATGAGTTTAATTATAAGAAGTAATGCCAAGAAGCTCATCAGTAATTTGTTCTGTATCATCTTTCCTGTAAAAATAAAAAATACGTTAGTGTATAGAATCATAAAAAATAATAAAAAATAAGGTAACAAGCAGAATATAAATATCTTACTGATTTTTTTGAAAAAGAGTCGTCCTTGGCTTTCGACAGCCCTCTGTCCAAAATCGACTCTAATGAGAGCCCCATTTTCGTCAATTTCTCTAGGGCTAATTTTAAAACTAGCTCCTTCGAAAAAAAATTCAGGGAGTTGAATTTCATAATCTCGGGTAGCCAAAAACTTGACTGTCTTTTTTCGAAGAGCACTTGTCACTTCCTCCAATGGAGACGTAGCTTCATCCTCTAATCCACGACTTTGCTCTTCATTTTCACAATCACTTTCATCTTTCTTAGTTGTCCATTTTTCCCAGTCACCCTCGTTTGAATTTTCAACAAGATTTTCGTCCACACTACTCTTACTTTCGTGCCTCACACAACTTTGATAATTCAAACTATTTTTCTTCAAAACTAAACCATCAAAGACGGTTATGTTATCACGTTCTGTAAACGTATTGTCCAAATAGGTGTAGGCATTTTTTTGAATACATGAGAAAGTTATCTTCTTCTTACAGTCTCTCATAAGTCCATTCCAGAGCTCATTTCCGGTTTCATTGACCGGCAAATTGTGAACATCGAAGAGCTTCGCGTAAGACTTGAGTTTCTCAAAACTAAAGAATTGGGAACTCGCGAACGTGACCGAGATACACAGCAAGAGGAACGTCTGCTTGTACATTTTAACTCGTTTATTTACCAGTAATTATTGATTCAATTAAAATTGCTCATAGAGTAAGCTAGATACTTAATTACAGTATGTGTTAAGAGATAAAAATTTGTTAATTCACATTATCGAATACAGAATTTTGAAACTAAGATAAAGAATCTAGATGAAAATTAACATTGTAAAAGTTTCTTTATTTGTTTCAAAGAAATATTATTAGGCTTCATCTTCAGATTAAGTGGATTAGCAATGTAGATTTTGTCGTTCCAGATGATATGATTATCATTTCGAAATCACTAACACCTACTTCCTGTGGCTGATCACAGACTTGAATAATTAACGGACCTTTCATGTCCCACAATGTTCACACACGCACACACATTTTTTTTGGTAAAAGGTCTAAGATAAAATCGTCCCAACCACGTCACCGGAACATCACCGGCTGCACATTATGCGGAGATGCTCTCTCTGCGATCTCGACTTGAGAACTAAGTTAACAAGACTTCGGACTCCGGAGTTACAATTCACCTGGTGCGTCAAGTGTGTCAAAGAACCTCCTACTCTTTCAGCGTCCAGCTAAGGAAGGTCATTATGATTTTCTTCTTCGTCTTTTCTTCTGCTTCTAATGCTTCTATTCCCCTCTCTTTGTATCTGTTTCTTTTTGTTTTACGAATTACGATTTATTATTGTTTAAAGCGTGCAGATCCTATGAAGCACCTGATTTTGCGAAGTAGTCTAGGATGTTTATTACACCTGTAAAATGAAACGTTTATTATAGTTGAAGGGTGAAAGACAGATTTTAAATTTTAATTTTGACAAGATGATTTGAGCAGGGATTGAAGATGTGTTAAAGGCAAGACAAATGTTGAGAATAAGTACACATGGTATGATACATGGGTTAGAGGTAGAGATGCTTCAAAATAAAATAAACACTGGCATTTTTGGGTTACATAAAAATCTTTTAATATCCTTAGGTATTATTTGTGTCGAACAGGGTAGCAATTAACAAGAAGTGTGGAAGCTTTTCTGACTACAGGCCAAATTAAACAGTAGTCCGAAAAACTTCCACACTTCTTACTACAAACCTTTTTTTGTCAAAAGAAAAAAAAATTATAAAATTTTCAAAACAGCGTATGTTTTTTTATATTCATAATATATAAATTTATATTATTTTTCAAGCTTGGTCTATGTCCGCATCCAAACTTTTCTCACATACAAACGCCAGTCTTTTGTTATTGGGACCGCTGAAAACAGAATCCCTTACACTTGGTACCTTCTTCAAAGCCGATGTCAAGTTTCTTATCTTCCTAAAAGAGTTCTTAAAACGTTATCTGTCTTTTTTCTGAGCGAGATAAGGGAGAATGCAGGGACAAAGTAATTTAATTCAATTTACAATTAGTTATTAGCATTGGCTATTTGATTATTGATGGATGTTGATATAATTGCGTGCGCCGGTTAAAAAAATTAATGAGCACTGTAATTTTTATAGAGACATTCAAATTCAGTGTGACCGCGTGGCTGAACTATTCACATGCAACCACCGATCAGTGGGTCGAAATAAAAAACAAAGTTCAAAAATAATTTTTGAAAAGCAATTCTGCACCTACTTTAAATTTCGTTCAAAAAAATTAGAATTGATATGTGATTACGTGCAAGCGATTTTTGGTTTATTATTGTGTAAAATCTGATGTGAACGCAAACAGCAAAAAATATCGATTCTTTCATTTTTTATCTATCTTTTTGTACAAAAAATTGCCAACACTCAGTATCTCCTGAATTTGATGCGCAATGCTGGGTAGTAGCAAAAAATGTATAATAAGTGATGTTATTTGTTATAAACAAATTATAATATCACATACTGAAATTGTGGATTGTTGGTTTTAAACTAATAGTTTGATGATATTGATCCTATTTTTTATTTGTACAAATAAATTATATAAAAATAAATACTCCAGACATGTATATGCAGAGAGAAATAGTATTTAAAATTTATTTCCCTGAATTATATTGCCAGTGACGTTTAGTTGTTTGCTTATAAAATTATCAAATGATATCAATTGAAAAATTTCCATCACTAACAATTAGGGGAAACATTATTTGACCATAAGTAAGATAAAAAGTGACTTAATTCTGCTTTTAATAATCCAGGCTCGGAATTATTTACAAAAAAAACAAATAAATTATATTGAATGCTGAATTTTCATATTAATACATAATAATTTGAATTGACAATGGTAAAGAATCGTAAAAGCAATAATATGTTACTATTGACAACATCGATCATGTAATTTTATTTGTATAATTTGTTTTCGAATTCAAACAATAAAATCAATTGACAACTTTTTATGATCAGGTATACTTTGTGGATAAACTAAAGTAATTTTATTACCAACGTATCATCTAAAAAATGAAAAATCCATTATGATAACTATTTGATATTATATTTTATTCAAAACAAATAATGTTTGAAAAAGATGATTTAAATTAAATAATGTATAATGAGGTTTCGAAGCATTTTTTGCCTTTATGCACCATAAAGCATCCAATTCCAGAGACACGGAACGTATTAACATTTTTTTATATGATAGAAGAAAAAGGAAAGAATCGAGATTTATTCGCTATTTTAATTAATGTTAAATGTTAAGCAAAATCAATTTAAAATTTACTTGCACATATTAATTCTAAATTTAATAATAAATTGTTATAAAAACAGAATCTTAAATACGGTTAAGAATTGCGTTTAAAAATACATTGCAAATTTTGTTTTCTTATTTCGCCCCAACGTGTTTTTATAAAAAAATTTAAACAGCGATTTTTAAACCCTTCACTGTCAGTGACACATATGTGGGGAAAAAAGTCTTGTCACTTTTGAATCATGATACATATGTGGGCATCTCAAAATAAAATTATTTAACGGGATCCGATTTGATTTTGCTTCGCTTTATTGGGGGTTTTGCGGCGCTGAATTCAAATCTGATATTGGATTTTCAAAAGTCAACATGACGGACACGAATTGTTAAAAATGTTTTGACCTTGATAAAATTGGCGAGAATTAGATTTTTGCGGTCGATGAATTAAAATCTGATGTTATTTTTAAATTCAAAAATGGCAGATCCAATATGGCAGACATACTTAATTGAAATATTTGGACCTTGATAAAATTACTAATAATTAAGTGTTCGAGGTAGCTGATTTCAAATTTTGATATTCGATTTTTGATATTCAAAATATAGCGCATTCAGTATGGTGGACATGAATTATTATAAAAAACGTTTTGACCTTGATGCAATTAGGTATAACTAGGTTTTTTGGGTCACTGATTTCAAATCTGATGTTTCGTTTAGAAAATTCAGAATGGTGTGATGAATGATACTCAGTTTTAGATCTTATTGGATCCTTTATATTAAATTTTATAATTCCGATATCAGATTTGAAATGAGCGACCCCAAAAACCTATGTATCATCAATTTATCGAGATGCAAAGATTTTTAATATTTCATGTCGGCCATATTGGAGCCGCCATTTGGAATTTTAAAATCTAACATTATATTTGAATTAGGCGACTCCAAAAACCTAACTACCACCAATTGTATCCAGATCCAAACATGTTTACTATTTCGAGCCTGTTATATTGGATCCGCCATGTTGAATTTTGAAAGTACATCAGATTTGGACGCAGCGAAGCCAAAAACATCAAACCTACTAATATCACATGATTCTAAAGTAGTTTTTGTCGAAAAAATTTTGGCACAAAATGTTCGTTTTCGCCTGACTTTGAAGGGATTTTTAAAAAAAGTATTTGGCCCTTCTTAAATTTTGGTTTGTTTTGAGATTGCACGAAGTTTGCTAGGTGATCTTATTAACTGTTAATGGGTGTTGTTATTGATTGCTGTAATATATTATTATAATTGATCGATTCTGGTGGTTGTTATTGTCAGTTTCTGGGTGTTATTACTGATGGGTCCCTTCGGTTATTATTAAACGATACTAGAGGTTATTTCTAACTGTTGCTAGGGGTTGCTAGTTTTCCTTTCTGGGCATTAATAATGACTGCTGGCTGTGCTTACTGTCACTGGCTACGCTTTTAATTGACCGATGATATAGGTTGTTGTAAACTTAAGAGAAGGACGTAACGTGTTCTACACTATTGCCAACGTTTGGTTCAGTACAATTTTTCGAGAAGATATTGGTGACATTTTACTATACAGCTTGGCATACATGTTCTGCTGCATTAGAGATACGTTTAACAGATGCTCAGATGAGTCAACCTCCTATGACCTGCAGATTACACCAGAATGTGCTCATTGAAGAGACCAGTTTCCAGTGTAATTATGGGAGGAGGCTAGTTGCGTGTTTGAGATTGAGCTTAAAGCAGATCGAGGTGCCAGTCATCCTTTACAACCAGGATTCTCAGGAAGTCACCTGGTCTTGTACTTACAACTCTCTCATTGAATCGCGTGAGGTAGACTTACAGCATACGCGTGCCTGAGCTCAACACATTGTCATTTGTACTTTAGACGGCAGTAAATACAGTTCATTGACGCCTTTTACGTACAGTTTATTTGTCGCGATTTTCTACGATTATATTAATGTTCACCATCAGGTAGTCCTCAGCTTTTTCCTGCCGTAAACGACTCTATTAATTTTTTTTTTTTTCATTTTGCACATTTCATACACAGTACGTAACAGATTAAAATAAGTTATATTATTATAGCCTATTAATTAAGTAAAAGAGAAGGTCGTTTATTATTATTATTATTATTATTATTATTATTATTATTATTATTGTCCATTATTTCATCCTAACATAGTAACTTATTGAATGCAGAAAGTTGTAACATCCTCTGTGTGATTGTTTCAAATTCTATTATTATTAACAATTTTCTAAATATGTTCTATACTACTTTTTTTCTTTTATTTTTTTTTTTTGAAGAAAACTTTAAATAACTTAAAACCATTGAAAATGAAATAATTTTATTGGAATATATGTCGATTTATTACTTTAGATGGATTAGTTTTTATATGCTATCTTCTGTAATAAAATTTCAGTCACCTTTTATGCTTAATGATTAGAGATGAACTTGACCTACATGCATATAAAGCGGGCAGGGAGTATTATTTTTGAAAGCGTCATGATTGGAAAATGTGATTTTTAAGCAAAATTAAGTTTTAAAAATGACTAAATTGATGTATATTTTTAGTTTAAAATGTAATATTTTATATTGGTAACTGTTTATCTGGATGACTTATCCTCATTTCTGAGTGAATGGTTTGAAACCTATTGGAAAATCTTTGTTTTAGACCAAAAGTAAAGTGTCATTAGGGGGACCCAAAGATCTCGATAATTAAACTAAGTACGCTAACGCAATTTGAGGTGCTAATTACAAATGTAACTTAAAAATTGACATTTTCACGGAAAATTCGAAAAAATAGTTATCAAATTGCTAAAAATAACAATCATTGACAATTTTTCGAGCTGGTAGGGAATGGCAGAAATAGTTCCTTACATTTTCCAGGTGGACAGATTACCATTTAAAATAAAAATACTTTTATAAACATTTACATGATTTATTATTGAAACAAATTTTTGTTTATTATATTTTAACTTTAATCTTAATTATAGCAATTTGAGATTTTTATTATTCTAAAATTCTAAATTACTCAATTTTTAAATATTAAAATAAAGGTTGTGTCCAGTTGTCCTGAAAAAATGGTGAAGTAGAAAAGGGGAATGGACTAGTATTCCCGAGAATTCGGCACCACTAACCATGTTTATGAAAAATATTTTATTTCTCATCCCGAATTTCCAGACGACGAATCACATCGTAAAATAAATCAACAGTCAATAAAATGCATTTAATAATTGAAATCGATTAATAAGTAACATTATGAATATCTTTGATCGATTCACATTTCCTCAAATATAATATATTTTTGTTTCTCTTGTTTCAGTTTTGTTTTTTGTTCAGAAAAATATTGATGTTTTATATTGCTTGGTTCTAAAAGTTAATTTAAAATAAGAATGATTGAAAAACCAAAAAACGAAACATGGGAAAAAATCAGTGATGACATCTTTTTAGATTATCCGTCAAGGTCAACAATGATCTTTTTATTAATTTATTTAAACTTGTTTAGGTTGTAAAAATTACGTTGCAATTCCAATTCGCTATCATAATTACAGAACAGCTTAATGCAAGAATTATAAACTCTACAAAAGAATTACTCTCTCCAGATATATGTGACAAGAAAATTTATTTTGAACCACATCCTGCAATTTTCTACTGTGCCATTCAGAGCGTATTTAATTATTTTGCATCAGAAAATTATGAAATATAAAAAGAAATTTCAAGCAAAGTATTATTTAGCTTTAGAGTGAGAATAGAAAGTATCATAATTGTTATGAGACAAATAATTCTAGGCATTATAATATCCTGGGTCGTCCCCTTTGATCTATACTGTGTATGCATACTCGGTTTTTAATACTTTCGTTTGAACTTCATCTTTTGTCATTCACATACATAAAAACTGTTTCGTTTTTTAATGACTAATATTTAGTCTGTGTTGCATCGAAAAATAATCACTTGAAAAAGTGTCGATTGTGTGAAAATTGAGGCGACGATTTAAAAGTACTCCACTCGTTCAACAACATACATATAACGGTATTGATCACTGACTTTGCTATTTTTACCTTGTCAGTGTCAACACAACACTCCACTGTTAAAGAAACCTTTTTCGTTTCGATTTTAAGAAATTCTCATCAGACTTTTGTTAATAAGAAGGAAGGAATTAATTATCTTTTTCTGTGAAATGATTCAAATTACATCCAATTCGGCTAAAACGGCATAAATAGTAAACATTGTTTGGTCTTAATTAAAAGAACACTAAAAAATATTCATAAGCAAACCCTGCTAATTAAAACAAATCTTGAGATTAGTATCTCTACTTAAAAATTGTTTGCTTTCGAGCTCATTAGAGGGAATTACATAAAAAAGTGAAAAAAAGAGGGACAAAAAGGAGTAAGTCAATCAAAACCATTAGCTCACTCTATCCTTATTTTTTCCCTGTTTTTTTTAAACTACTTGGGAATTATATTCAGGAAAAAAAGATGGAAAAACTATAGACGTTTATAGAAAAAGTTTCTTGATCTTATCCTCAATTGATTTGTGAAAAGTGAATTCCATTTACAAACTTATTTTTTATAATAAAAAACAAATAATAAATGTATCGAATTAGCTGATCTAAGTTCTTCACGATTTAAATAAAATTTCTTAATATTTTATACCTATTCTCAAATAATATCCTACTTATATTTCCAATTTCTATCAATTTCGCTGAAAATCATAATTGAAGAAAACGGTTAATAGCAATAACAATAAAAATTAAACAATGATAAGGGTTAACGCATAAATCCACAGAATAGATTACACTGTTTTTCTATCAACACAACACTAATTTAGCAATATATTTCAGAAACAGCTTTATTTGTGAAAAAGGAGAAAAATATTATTTAAAATTTTTTCAAAGTTCCGCAGTCTCAAATTAGGAAAGTTTAATTTAAATTTATATTAAAAAATATACCCACTGCAAGGTGATATTCTCATCGCGCGCAGCCCACTTCGCTCGCAAGTTTGAGCGGGCATAAGGCGCGCGACTTTTCTGGCGCTTCGCACTTGATAATGTATTTATCTTGAACTCCGCGCTCGGTAATTGATTTATCTTATGCTACGCGCTCGATCTTTTCAATTCTCTCACATTTATGAGTAGACCTTTAAAGATTAGAGGTCAGAACATCGACAAATGTAATTTTGTAATTGGGAAGTCTCTTTTGTTAAAGCTTCTTCGGCATTCAGACATGTTAAAATAAAGTAAAAATTTGATTTTTAAAGATTACCTTATTAATATAAATTTATTGAAATTATATATATATATATATATAATTTCAATAAATTTATATTATTATAATTCATAATATGCATTCGTTTTGAAACGAAAGTATTTTTATTGTCATATTTTTTTGATAAATAAAATGCGCATCCTAGCGTAAGGTGGTTCTCAGCAAATTTGTAGATATAATATGGGCGAAAATTTGTTTGAAATAAAATGTTATTATAGCTTGTTTTCTTCTTCCAAATGGTTGATTTTTTATTTATTTCGAAGGTTATTTTTTACGAATAAAACAAAAATTACACGTCCTATAACAAATTATTTATGCCGAATTTGGATAAGCTTTACTTTTTTGGATGAGCAATTACTTTCTATTCATATTTTTTCATAGCTCCTTTCGTTGGCTCAAAAACTAAATTTAAAAATTTTTAATTATATTTTTCACAAATAAAACGGAAACTGCACACCCTATGAAAGAATGATTCATAACAAATTTGTAGCCCTTTTTTGAATGAACAACTTTTGTATTAGTATTTTCTTTCGTAGCTTGTGTCGTTTGTTTAAAAATTTAATTTTGTACATTCTCATCATTTATGATTCAGAGAATATTAGAATTGTCCGAAATTTGACACCACAGTTTTTCAATGGATCTCCACGTTTCGAGACCCCTGGAATCCGAAAATCGGTGCTCAGAAAGCCAAACAATTTATCCTAGTGACTTTTTTGATAAAAAGATATTTCTTAGAGTTATAACATTTTCCAAATTTTTGAAATCAATCAATAATAAAAATTTTAGGTGAAACAACGCACGATATCAAAAAAAGTCAAGAAAATAAAAACATTGCTTCTTGAAATCCTTACCAGATTATCATCACAACTTTTTAGATCTTCTTGGAAAATCGAAAATTCAAATTTTGATTGCACAAAAAATAATGAAAAATTCCATTTTGTGGTAAAACAATGCAGAGTACTAAAAAAGATAAATAAGTAAAAATTGTGATCCCAAAAAAGACCTATAAATTTGGTAATAATCACTTCTTGATGGGACGCGTAATTTTGGTTTTATTCGTAAAAAATAACATTAAAAATATAAAAATTAATAAAAAATTTGTGTCATCATTCCTGATTGAGGAAGTATTAGAATTGCCCGAAATTTGATACCACAATATTTTAATTTCGAACTAAACGACGCAAAATACGACAAATGCAATATGCCTTTTATCCATTTTCCAATTGGAAACGTAATTTTGCTTTTAATTATCGTAAGTAATATTAAGAAAATTGAAAATTCCAATATTACATCAAAAGACGCGAGATGCGTAAAAGATCTAAAAGAAGACTTGCAGGATATTTTGCTTCATCCATAAAAAATAATATGAAAACAAAAATCCTATTCTTAGCTAAACAGCAGACACATTCGCGAAAAACCAGTTATTTAGTTGAAAAATTAGAAATGTACTGAACTTCTTTCGATTCCTAAAATCTGTCAAAAAGACAAAAACATTAATCTCATAGTAAAAGCTTTTTTTATCTTTTTCATAGTTATTTGTATTTTATATGTATTTACGAGGAATTTTTTTATATATAGCTTTACTTAAACCTGTGTATCGACTTCTACGAATCAATCGTAAAAACACACGTTGTCAGCATTTTCACGGACTACAGAGGAGAAACAACCTTAATAATTCTTTGCAAAAATCACTATCATTATTCCGAAATAAATTAAAAAACTGACTATAAAATATAAAATATCAAGGAATTATACGAGGGTAGTTCAATAAGTCCTTAGAATGACCAACAGATGGCACGCGAATCGCTCCAAATCATCTGTTTTCAGTCAGCACCACTCCCGACTAGATATATGGTGCAGTCTCAGTCCACATCTTCTGAGTTTACGTGTTTTTATAACCAATTGAAAAAAAAATTGTTCGTTAAGAAAAATGGGGGAAAAAAAGAGTTCAGAGCGGTAATCAAACATTTTCGTTTAAAGGGTTTAACTCCATATGAGATAAAAAATGAATTGGACTCAGTTCATGGCACATCTGCCCTTGCCTTAGCAACAGTTTATAACTGGGTAAATGAATT
>NC_046658.1:63721095-63727692 GCF_010883055.1 Belonocnema kinseyi | reverse complement strand
CTCCAAGGAGATTATGTTGAAAAATAAAAAAAAATTTACCCAAAAAAAATTGTTTTTATACTTCATTCTAAGGACTTATTGAACTACCCTCGTATTATTGTAGCTAAACACTAAGCATATCTAATTGAATAAAGTTCTTATTTGTTTTGTTTTATCATAACAAATTATTTTTAATAGGTAATTTAATTTGTATAAATCAATGGAGAATTAGATCAAATAACTTTTTTTATAAGCATCTATCATTTTTATTTTCAAGAGTCATTTGAATTTTGATTAACATAGGTCCTGTTATTCATACCTGTAATTCATGTTATGTAATTGTCTCTAATCAGCCGGAAAGGGGGAGGTTCGCAAATCTAGCTTTGATTTGTGAAGTTTTATCATTCTCTCACTCTGGTGCATACAATTATTTACAATACAATAACTTTAATGTTGATCTTGAATGAGTATTTCAAAATAATGAAGTTAAGGTATATAACTTGAACTGTCTGGGCTAATCGTCCATAATTCTGGACAAATAGCCGTTTCGAGGCACGTGATCTATTCGTCGAGAATTCTGGACGCCTAGACACAGCCATTTCAGTATTGTTTACTTCTAAGTAAATAGAAAATCGTTTCAATATTTCAGTACGGAGTGTCTATTCGACTCGAATTCTGGACCAGTAGCCCACCTGTCCTGGAACGGCTATTCGACCCGAATTGTGGACGACTAGCCCAACAATCTTGGAACAGCTATTCGTTCAGAATATATCGTCCATGATTCTGGAAAAAATAGCCTGCCTACAGTGAACGGCTATTCGTCCGTAAATTTTGCAGGAATGTAATATTTACGTTGATTTAAACTATTTTATCAAAAAATTGGGAATATTAATTTGTAAGTATAAACACAAATTGGCATACAATGAAGAACAACAAACTCAATAATAAGGGGAGAATGACCATTGTATTTTTCGCTGTTTTCAAAAAATTCGAGTTTGAAATAAGAGTTTGGGGAAAAATGTTTTCAATTGTCCGATAGTTCAAGTAGCAGTGTTTGAAAATTTAAAAGCCTTAAAAAATTAAGTTTTAGAAACTGGTCACAAAAGAGTGATTGGTCAAGTCACGAACCCTTTTTCCAGCGTGTGAATGGTCACATATCGAACCCGCTTTTCAGGTCCCTCTTTAGAGAAATAAGAAATAAGGCCACATCTCAAAACCCGTTTCCAGCTCCCCCTTAAAAAAAAATACATTTTATGTAGCGACTAGTCAAACAAGAGTGAATGGTCACATATAGAACCCCCTTTTTAGGTCCATCTTTATAGAAATAAGCTATAGCAATTAGTCACAAAAAAGTGATTTGGTTACATCTCGAACCCCTTTTCCAGCTCCCTCTTCAAAGAAATACGTAATAGCAATAGGTCACAAAAGAGTGATTATCACATCTCGAACCCCCTTTCCAGCTCTCCTTAAAAAAATACGTTTAATGTAGTGACTGGTCAAAGAAAAGTGATTGCTAGCATCTCGAATCCCTTTTCCAGGTCCCTCTTTGTAGAAATACGTTATAGCAATTGGTCACAAAAAGTCATTAGTCACACCTTGAACCCCTTTCCCAACCCCCTCTTTAAAGAAATGAGTTATAGCAATCGGTCACAAAAGGGTGATTGGTCACATCTCGAACCCCTCTTACAGCTTCCCTTAAAAAGACGTTTTATGTAGCGACTGGTCAAAGAAGAGTGATTGGTTACATCTCGAACCCCTTTTCCAGCTCCTACTTTGAAGAAATACGTTATAGCGACTGGTCACAGAAGAGAAATTGGTCACATCACCAACTCTATTTCCAGCTCCTCATTAGAAAAAATACGTTTTAGTGACTGGTCACAGAAGAGTGATCGCTCACATCTCGAACCCCTTTTCTAGCATCCCCTTTAAAAAAATACGTTTTATATAGCAACTGGGCAAATGCAAGTGATTCCTCACATCTCGAACCTCTTTTCCAGGTCCCTCTTTGATGAAATACGTTATATCAATCGATTACAAAAAGTGATTGGTCACACCTTGAACCCCTTTTTCCGTTTAACCTTAAAAAAATATTTTTTAGCGACTGTTCACAGAAAAGTGATTGGTCACCTCTCAAACCCCTTTTCTAGCTCCCGTTAAAAAATACGTTTTATGTAGCGACTGGCCAAAGAAGAGTGATTCGTTACATCTCGAACCCCTTTTCCAGCTCCCACTTTGAAGAAGTGCGTTATAGCAATTGGTCACAAGAGAGTGATTGATCACATCTCGAACCACTTTTCCAGCAGCCCCTATAAAAAATATGTTTTAGCGACTGGTGACAGAAGAGTGATTGGTCAGATCTCGAACCCCTTTTCCAGCTCCCACTTTGAAGAAATACGTTATAGCAACTGGTCACGGAAGAGTGATTGATCACATCTTGAACCACTTTTCCAGCTCCCTCTATACAAAAATACTCTATTTTATGAAAAAATAAGGCACATTAATTTGTAATATATACACCCTATATTGACACCCTTCGGTAACTTGGTTTCGCAGCCTTCGGAGTTGCTGACAATAAACATAACCTCAACTGTCGGAAGATTTTAATCGATTTTATAAATTCATTTAAAACAATATTTTGAGTCGAAGTAAGTATTTTTTCGCTTAGAATTTCTGGACATATAGCCATCCGTTGCGTCTGGGCTAATCGTCCATAATTCTGGACAAATAGCCGTTTCGAGGCACGTGATCTATTCGTCGAGAATTCTGGACGCCTAGACACAGCCATTTCAGTATTGTTTATTTCTAAGTTGGGTATATATTTATTATTGTGTCTCACATCGGTGCACTTGAAGATACAAGCGTTACATTAACTCAGACGTAATAAAATTATAGATCATGAAACGGATATTATCTAAGATTATTTCATGCGTAAAATGTAAATAAAGAATAAGTTCATATAATAAGCAATAAAATTGCCGTCTTTAATAAATCTGTGGCCTCTCACGTACATTTCATAATAATAATCTAGCTTCGATATAATTTTAGTGAAGTGAGATATCGGAAGATATCTAATTGAAATCCTAGTAAAAGGTCTCAGAATGGCGTGAATAACTCTACAAAATAAGAAGTTGAACTCTTTTTATAATGAAATTATCCTGGCTCTATTTCACTTTTATCAATGCTACCTCTTATTTTATTGCAGAAGTTCATGATCGCAAGATGTTGAAAAACGAGAATTATAAAGATGAAAGTATAAAACAAAAGGGGCTATAAATCTGATTTTATTTAAGAAAAAAGCACAATAATTGATAGTCAATCTTCAATTTTCTTGCAGTAAGAAATGATATTGGGAATCTTTTTATAATTATTAAGGTTCTACTCTATGGTGGTAAATTAATAAAAAATAAAAATGTTTTCTATGAGAATATATTGAAGTAGTGAGAATTCTTATGTGCTTTCAAATTATGAATGACTTTCGAAATTCTAAAGATTTTCCAATATTCCTTGATTAATTCTGAAACGAAATTCACATAGAAACCTATAAAACTAATTTAAGAATTTGTCAAATCATTTCCTGAATCTTACCAATGGTAACAGAAGAGTGAGCACAGCAGTGAAGGTTTTAGGTTCAATGATTCAAAATAAAAAATTTCCCTTACCAGAGAGGTATGTCGTTGAGTCAAAATTTAAAATTATGTACTCATAAACCCGTCGTGGCGTAGATAATAGTATTTTCATAGGATGGGAAAGCTTCACCAACCGAATCAATGAGAATGTAAAAAATCCAAGATTCACAAGAAAGTCCCTAAGTTTGTGGAAATCGACACCAAATCATTCGTCTTTAAACTTCCAGACCCATTGGTTGAATGGTTCTGAAGCTTATTTTATTCCAGTCGGTTCGGGATTTCCAGCAGATACCGTTTTTAGTTTTATTGCGAATCCAAAGATGTTGAAGATCAAATCTGAATACATGAGAAAATGTAATTTTACAGGATAATCAAAAAAAGTTTTCTACGACAGGTGTCCTCGTGATATAAAATTTTGAAGAAAATCTAGCAGCATGTGTTCCTCAAGAAGTCTACATTGAAAATGCGAAAAGATATACAGCAACACTTTGTCTAAGTTTGAGGGAGAGAAAAAAGGTCCACGTTTAGTTTTTCATCTCATAAATTTAAAAAATGAAAACATATTTTATTTATACGTAAAAGTTTTGAAACATTTTCAAACAGGAATTTAAAAATGTATGAAAATATAAAATGATAATTGGGTAAAGAGAAAAATAAAATCTATAATATAAATCATGCAGGGTAGAAAACATACTTAAGGATAAAGAAGAATGTGAACATTATTTAGGTAAAATGTTTCAGGGAGCTGAAAACAATTTGGTTTTGATTTTCTATCATTTAGACCGGAAAAATCAAACGGTCCATATCGAACTGTCATTCTCATGTCTTCAAATGTTAATAATCCTAGCCCGAAACTACTCGGGCGGGCCACTCGGTCCAGAAACAGTTGAGGATCTGAATTCAATTGACCTACAATAGGCAGGTTGTAGCGTAACCGGTTTCCTCATCAATGTTCTGCCGAAAAGCGATCTCACATCCGCGATACCACTTATTTGGACTTCAGAGCTCATTGAGTGCATTTCCTGCCATGAAGTTTTCGCTTAATGTAGAAAAGTAACTAAATATTTTCCCTTCTGCTTTATAAAAAAAAATCTGCCCGTGATGCGGGCGCATTCTCATCGGGCGTCGCGCGCGATGCTGGAAAGTTTGAGTGCTTCTGAGTCGTCTGTTGGATCTCGCGCTTAATAATTTTTTTATTGCATACTGACGCCGGTCTTTCTTGTTCCCTCACAGTTATGCATAGACATAGAATTTTTAAAAACAAATACATTCTCATCACACTTCTCGTGTTTTGCACTCGGTTAAAGTATGTCCAAAATGCATAATTTCTTAAATGATGTTTTATTAATTTATGTACTTCAGTTTGAGACTTTTACTTCAGGTAACCATTTAGGCTGTAAAAATTTTTATCGTAAAGCGATGATTTAAATTCCTGTTTCTACGGTGTGTACTGCTTCATAACCTTAAACCCTAGTAAAACTACTTCCTGAATCGTCGTTATTGTTTAAGATGTGGGTTTAATCGTTTAGAAAATAAAATCATTTATTCTACAATTATACATGTTTCTTAAACATTTATACTCCAGTATTGTTTTTATTCCAAGTTACTTTAAAGACCCTCAATTACATAAAAAACTTGCATTATTCAAACAAAATTCAAACTTCAATGGTTCAGAGCGAAGTGCACTGATATATTTTCAGCTATTTCAAAAAATTTCTACACGATATCTTCTTTCGTTTAAAAATAAAAGCTGATTTTATTGAATAACAGTAATAGGCATGGTTATGTTTGTGACAGCCAAAAAAATTGCCTTTGCAGTCTAACATCTTCAGAGGTTCAAATTTCTTTAACCCCATGAATTTTTATCTTTGTTTTTAATGAAATGATTTATTTTACAGAGTTATTCAGGTATTGTTCAATATTGTATTAAGAATACTTACCCAATATTTTTTGAGAAAAATACTCAACTCATATTTTTTCAGATAACGGTAAAAATGTTTACAGATAGTTCTGATATGGTGATGTCTGGATCGTTTGGGCTATTTTTAAGAGCATTTCGGAACCAGAATTCATAATTGTTTCCGAACATCAAAACTGTATGCATCACTCTAAAGTTAACTTTCAGAAGTTCATTAACATTTTTTAAAATCGATATTTCCTAGTTGAAGAATAATGTTTTGCAGTTCAAAGTTCGATATTTAGATAGTACACATTCTTTGGACTTTAGCTAGAACATTTTTTATTCTAAAAAAAAATGTAAGAATGAGTTTTGACATGTGCTAAACTTTGAACATTCGCTTAGTCAATATACACACTCTTGATAACACTTCTCTGAGAAAAATAAGTTTTTTTTTTGCAAATTAATTATTCAGGTCGTTTTTTATAGGTTCTCGGACGCAGATTACAATTCTTGTCAGCGAAAAAAGTCTCAGGCAAAAGTCTGTCAAAAATGACCACAATAATTATTTTGAAAAAATCACTGTTACACAAGTCTTATTAGAGACAACAATTTTATTTACTTTGGCCTTACCAGCAATTGTATGAAAAGAACTAACATTAAAAAGAAAAAGAAATTGTATTGCTTAGCGTTGGAAAGTGTAACTTCGTATTTTTAAAGAAGTTCCCGCTTCATTCAATACTCTTCACATGTTCAACTTACAAGCCACAACTGCGTATGTGACTTGAGGTTATAGATTAGAATTTTAGAGCGGTGAGGAACGCTGGAAATTCCCTGCTGGCACCATTCTAGGGCCAAGAATTGGACAAGTCTGGATCAAAATTTCAAAGGTTTTTCTATATTTTAAATTTTTATTCAGGTTTGTTCCATTCCTTTTCTTACAATGGCACCAGCAGCGTAAAGATAGGTTTTCAATGTTAACTTCAGCTTTTCCTCATATTACAGTCTGTCAAGTTAAAGCGTGGGTGGCTTTACTCGCAGTCGGTAAGGTGTATCGACATGATTTTGGTGTCAAAATATTAAGAAGAGCTCCCT